>NC_091367.1:8114171-8146671 GCF_038502225.1 Cherax quadricarinatus
CACCATACAACCTCCTCTACACCTCCCACTCACCTGGAGGCCATGCTGCCTCTAGTTCCTCACTCCACCATACAACCTCCTCTACACCTCCCACTCACCTGGAGGCCATGCTGCCTCCTGTTCCTCACTCCACCATACAACCTCCTCTACACCTCCCACTCACCTGGAGGCCATGCTGCCTCCTGTTCCTCACTCCACCATACAACCTCCTCTACACCTCCCACTCACCTGGAGGCCATGCTGCCTCCTGTCCCTCACTCCACCATACAACCTCCTCTACACCTCCCACTCACCTGGAGGCCATGCTGCCTCCTGTTCCTCACTCCACCATACAACCTCCTCTACACCTCCCACTCACCTGGAGGCCATGCTGCCTCCTGTCCCTCACTCCACCATACAACCTCCTCTACACCTCCCACTCACCTGGAGGCCATGCTGCCTCCTGTTCCTCACTCCACCATACAACCTCCTCTACACCTCCCACTCACCTGGAGGCCATGCTGCCTCCTGTTCCTCACTCCACCATACAACCTCCTCTACACCTCCCACTCACCTGGAGGCCATGCTGCCTCCTGTCCCTCACTCCACCATACAACCTCCTCTACACCTCCCACTCACCTGGAGGCCATGCTGCCTCCTGTTCCTCACTCCACCATACAACCTCCTCTACACCTCCCACTCACCTGGAGGCCATGCTGCCTCCTGTTCCTCACTCCACCATACAACCTCCTCTACACCTCCCACTCACCTGGAGGCCATGCTGCCTCCTGTTCCTCACTCCACCATACAACCTCCTCTACACCTCCCACTCACCTGGAGGCCATGCTGCCTCCTGCTCCTCACTCCACCATACAACCTCCTCTACACCTCCCACTCACCTGGAGGCCATGCTGCCTCCTGTACCTCACTCCACCATACAACCTCCTCTACACCTCCCACTCACCTGGAGGCCATGCTGCCTCCTGTTCCTCACTCCACCATACAACCTCCTCTACATCTCCCACTCACCTGGAGGCCATGCCGCCTGGTGATCACACCACCAGACAACCTCCTCGACACCTCCCCCTCACCTCGAGGCCATGCTGCCTCCTGTCCTCACTCCACCATACAACCTCCTCTACACCTCCCACTCACCTGGAGGCCATGCTGCCTCCTGTTCCTCACTCCACCATACAACCTCCTCTACACCTCCCACTCACCTGGAGGCCATGCTGCCTCCTGTTCCTCACTCCACCATACAACCTCCTCTACACCTCCCACTCACCTGGAGGCCATGCTGCCTCCTGTCCCTCACTCCACCATACAACCTCCTCTACACCTCCCACTCACCTGGAGGCCATGCTGCCTCCTGTCCCTCACTCCACCATACAACCTCCTCTACACCTCCCACTCACCTGGAGGCCATGCTGCCTCCTGCTCCTCACTCCACCATACAACCTCCTCTACACCTCCCACTCACCTGGAGGCCATGCTGCCTCCTGCTCCTCACTCCACCATACAACCTCCTCTACACCTCCCACTCACCTGGAGGCCATGCTGCCTCCTGTCCCTCACTCCACCATACAACCTCCTCTACACCTCCCACTCACCTGGAGGCCATGCTGCCTCCTGTCCCTCACTCCACCATACAACCTCCTCTACACCTCCCACTCACCTGGAGGCCATGCTGCCTCCTGTCCCTCACTCCACCATACAACCTCCTCTACACCTCCCACTCACCTGGAGGCCATGCTGCCTCCTCACTCCACCATACAACCTCCTCTACATCTCCCACTCACCTGGAGGCCATGCTGCCTCCTGTCCCTCACTCCACCATACAACCTCCTCTACACCTCCCACTCACCTGGAGGCCATGCTGCCTCCTGTTCCTCACTCCACCATACAACCTCCTCTACACCTCCCACTCACCTGGAGGCCATGCTGCCTCCTGTTCCTCACTCCACCATACAACCTCCTCTACACCTCCCACTCACCTGGAGGCCATGCTGCCTCCTGTCCCTCACTCCACCATACAACCTCCTCTACACCTCCCACTCACCTGGAGGCCATGCTGCCTCCTGTTCCTCACTCCACCATACAACCTCCTCTACATCTCCCACTCACCTGGGGGCCATGCTGCCTCCTGGTCCTCACTCCACCCTACAGCCTCCTCTACACCTCCCACTCACCTGGAGGCCATGCTGCCTCCTGGTCCTCACTCCACCATACAACCTCCTCTACACCTCCCACTCACCTGGAGGCCATGCTGCCTCCTGTTCCTCACTCCACCATACAACCTCCTCTACACCTCCCACTCACCTGGAGGCCATGCTGCCTCCTGTCCTCACTCCACCATACAACCTCCTCTACACCTCCCACTCACCTGGAGGCCATGCTGCCTCCTGTCCTCACTCCACCATACAACCTCCTCTACACCTCCCACTCACCTGGAGGCCATGCTGCCTCCTGTTCCTCACTCCACCATACAACCTCCTCTACACCTCCCACTCACCTGGAGGCCATGCTGCCTCCTGTTCCTCACTCCACCATACAACCTCCTCTACACCTCCCACTCACCTGGAGGCCATGCTGCCTCCTGCTCCTCACTCCACCATACAACCTCCTCTACACCTCCCACTCACCTGGAGGCCATGCTACCTCCTGCTCCTCACTCCACCATACAACCTCTACACCTCCCACTCACCTGGAGGCCATGCTGCCTCCTGTCCCTCACTCCACCATACAACCTCCTCTACACCTCCCACTCATCTGGAGGCCATGCTGCCTCCTGTTCCTCACTCCACCATACAACCTCCTCTACACCTCCCACTCACCTGGAGGCCATGCTGCCTCCTGTGCCTCACTCCACCATACAACCTCCTCTACACCTCCCACTCACCTGGAGGCCATGCTGCCTCCTGTGCCTCACTCCACCATACAACCTCCTCTACACCTCCCACTCACCTGGAGGCCATGCTGCCTCCTGTTCCTCACTCCACCATACAACCTCCTCTACACCTCCCACTCACCTGGAGGCCATGCTGCCTCCTGTCCCTCACTCCACCATACAACCTCCTCTACACCTCCCACTCACCTGGAGGCCATGCTGCCTCCTGTCCTCACTCCACCATACAACCTCCTCTACACCTCCCACTCACCTGGAGGCCATGCTGCCTCCTGTTCCTCACTCCACCATACAACCTCCTCTACACCTCCCACTCACCTGGAGGCCATGCTGCCTCCTGTTCCTCACTCCACCATACAACCTCCTCTACACCTCCCACTCACCTGGAGGCCATGCTGCCTCCTGTTCCTCACTCCACCATACAACCTCCTCTACACCTCCCACTCACCTGGAGGCCATGCTGCCTCCTGTTCCTCACTCCACCATACAACCTCCTCTACACCTCCCACTCACCTGGAGGCCATGCTGCCTCCTGTTCCTCACTCCACCATACAACCTCCTCTACACCTCCCACTCACCTGGAGGCCATGCTGCCTCCTGTTCCTCACTCCACCATACAACCTCCTCTACACCTCCCACTCACCTGGAGGCCATGCTGCCTCCTGTTCCTCACTCCACCATACAACCTCCTCTACACCTCCCACTCACCTGGAGGCCATGCTGCCTCCTGTTCCTCACTCCACCATACAACCTCCTCTACACCTCCCACTCACCTGGAGGCCATGCTGCCTCCTGTCCCTCACTCCACCATACAACCTCCTCTACACCTCCCACTCACCTGGAGGCCATGCTGCCTCCTGTTCCTCACTCCACCATACAACCTCCTCTACACCTCCCACTCACCTGGAGGCCATGCTGCCTCCTGTTCCTCACTCCACCATACAACCTCCTCTACACCTCCCACTCACCTGGAGGCCATGCTGCCTCCTGTTCCTCACTCCACCATACAACCTCCTCTACACCTCCCACTCACCTGGAGGCCATGCTGCCTCCTGTTCCTCACTCCACCATACAACCTCCTCTACACCTCCCACTCACCTGGAGGCCATGCTGCCTCCTGTCCTCACTCCACCATCCAACCGCCTCTACACCTCCCACTCACCTGGAGGCCATGCTGCCTCCTGTTCCTCACTCCACCATACAACCTCCTCTACACCTCCCACTCACCTGGAGGCCATGCTGCCTCCTGTCCCTCACTCCACCATACAACCTCCTCTACACCTCCCACTCACCTGGAGGCCATGCTGCCTCCTGTTCCTCACTCCACCATACAACCTCCTCTACACCTCCCACTCACCTGGAGGCCATGCTGCCTCCTGTTCCTCACTCCACCATACAACCTCCTCTACACCTCCCACTCACCTGGAGGCCATGCTGCCTCCTGTTCCTCACTCCACCATACAACCTCCTCTACACCTCCCACTCACCTGGAGGCCATGCTGCCTCCTGTTCCTCACTCCACCATACAACCTCCTCTACACCTCCCACTCACCTGGAGGCCATGCTGCCTCCTGTTCCTCACTCCACCATACAACCTCCTCTACACCTCCCACTCACCTGGAGGCCATGCTGCCTCCTGTTCCTCACTCCACCATACAACCTCCTCTACACCTCCCACTCACCTGGAGGCCATGCTGCCTCCTGTCCCTCACTCCACCATACAACCTCCTCTACACCTCCCACTCACCTGGAGGCCATGCTGCCTCCTGTCCCTCACTCCACCATACAACCTCCTCTACACCTCCCACTCACCTGGAGGCCATGCTGCCTCCTGTTCCTCACTCCACCATACAACCTCCTCTACACCTCCCACTCACCTGGAGGCCATGCTGCCTCCTGTCCCTCACTCCACCATACAACCTCCTCTACACCTCCCACTCACCTGGAGGCCATGCTGCCTCCTGTCCCTCACTCCACCATACAACCTCCTCTACACCTCCCACTCACCTGGAGGCCATGCTGCCTCCTGTTCCTCACTCCACCATACAACCTCCTCTACACCTCCCACTCACCTGGAGGCCATGCTGCCTCCTGTCCCTCACTCCACCATACAACCTCCTCTACACCTCCCACTCACCTGGAGGCCATGCTGCCTCCTGTCCCTCACTCCACCATACAACCTCCTCTACACCTCCCACTCACCTGGAGGCCATGCTGCCTCCTGTCCCTCACTCCACCATACAACCTCCTCTACACCTCCCACTCACCTGGAGGCCATGCTGCCTCCTGTTCCTCACTCCACCATACAACCTCCTCTACACCTCCCACTCACCTGGAGGCCATGCTGCCTCCTGTTCCTCACTCCACCATACAACCTCCTCTACACCTCCCACTCACCTGGAGGCCATGCTGCCTCCTGTTCCTCACTCCACCATACAACCTCCTCTACACCTCCCACTCACCTGGAGGCCATGCTGCCTCCTGTTCCTCACTCCACCATACAACCTCCTCTACACCTCCCACTCACCTGGAGGCCATGCTGCCTCCTGTTCCTCACTCCACCATACAACCTCCTCTACACCTCCCACTCACCTGGAGGCCATGCTGCCTCCTGTTCCTCACTCCACCATACAACCTCCTCTACACCTCCCACTCACCTGGAGGCCATGCTGCCTCCTGTCCCTCACTCCACCATACAACCTCCTCTACACCTCCCACTCACCTGGAGGCCATGCTGCCTCCTGTTCCTCACTCCACCATACAACCTCCTCTACACCTCCCACTCACCTGGAGGCCATGCTGCCTCCTGTTCCTCACTCCACCATACAACCTCCTCTACACCTCCCACTCACCTGGAGGCCATGCTGCCTCCTGTCCCTCACTCCACCATACAACCTCCTCTACACCTCCCACTCACCTGGAGGCCATGCTGCCTCCTGTTCCTCACTCCACCATACAACCTCCTCTACACCTCCCACTCACCTGGAGGCCATGCTGCCTCCTGTTCCTCACTCCACCATACAACCTCCTCTACACCTCCCACTCACCTGGAGGCCATGCTGCCTCCTGTTCCTCACTCCACCATACAACCTCCTCTACACCTCCCACTCACCTGGAGGCCATGCTGCCTCCTGTCCCTCACTCCACCATACAACCTCCTCTACACCTCCCACTCACCTGGAGGCCATGCTGCCTCCTGTTCCTCACTCCACCATACAACCTCCTCTACACCTCCCACTCACCTGGAGGCCATGCTGCCTCCTGTTCCTCACTCCACCATACAACCTCCTCTACACCTCCCACTCACCTGGAGGCCATGCTGCCTCCTGTCCCTCACTCCACCATACAACCTCCTCTACACCTCCCACTCACCTGGAGGCCATGCTGCCTCCTGTTCCTCACTCCACCATACAACCTCCTCTACACCTCCCACTCACCTGGAGGCCATGCTGCCTCCTGTTCCTCACTCCACCATACAACCTCCTCTACACCTCCCACTCACCTGGAGGCCATGCTGCCTCCTGTCCCTCACTCCACCATACAACCTCCTCTACACCTCCCACTCACCTGGAGGCCATGCTGCCTCCTGTTCCTCACTCCACCATACAACCTCCTCTACACCTCCCACTCACCTGGAGGCCATGCTGCCTCCTGTCCCTCACTCCACCATACAACCTCCTCTACACCTCCCACTCACCTGGAGGCCATGCTGCCTCCTGTCCCTCACTCCACCATACAACCTCCTCTACACCTCCCACTCACCTGGAGGCCATGCTGCCTCCTGTTCCTCACTCCACCATACAACCTCCTCTACACCTCCATCTCACCTGGAGGCCATGCTGCCTCCTGTCCCTCACTCCACCATACAACCTCCTCTACACCTCCCACTCACCTGGAGGCCATGCTGCCTCCTGTTCCTCACTCCACCATACAACCTCCTCTACACCTCCCACTCACCTGGAGGCCATGCTGCCTCCAGTTCCTCACTCCACCATACAACCTCCTCTACACCTCCCACTCACCTGGAGGCCATGCTGCCTCCTGTCCTCACTCCACCATACAACCTCCTCTACACCTCCCACTCACCTGGAGGCCATGCTGCCTCCTGTTCCTCACTCCACCATACAACCTCCTCTACACCTCCCACTCACCTGGAGGCCATGCTGCCTCCTGTCCCTCACTCCACCATACAACCTCCTCTACACCTCCCACTCACCTGGAGGCCATGCTGCCTCCTGTCCCTCACTCCACCATACAACCTCCTCTACACCTCCCACTCACCTGGAGGCCATGCTGCCTCCTGTTCCTCACTCCACCATACAACCTCCTCTACACCTCCCACTCACCTGGAGGCCATGCTGCCTCCTGTCCCTCACTCCACCATACAACCTCCTCTACACCTCCCACTCACCTGGAGGCCATGCTGCCTCCTGTCCCTCACTCCACCATACAACCTCCTCTACACCTCCCACTCACCTGGAGGCCATGCTGCCTCCTGTCCCTCACTCCACCATACAACCTCCTCTACACCTCCCACTCACCTGGAGGCCATGCTGCCTCCTGTCCTCACTCCACCATACAACCTCCTCTACACCTCCCACTCACCTGGAGGCCATGCTGGCTCCTGTTCCTCACTCCACCATACAACCTCCTCTACACCTCCCACTCACCTGGAGGCCATGCTGCCTCCTGTCCCTCACTCCACCATACAACCTCCTCTACACCTCCCACTCACCTGGAGGCCATGCTGCCTCCTGTTCCTCACTCCACCATACAACCTCCTCTACACCTCCCACTCACCTGGAGGCCATGCTGCCTCCTGTCCCTCACTCCACCATACAACCTCCTCTACACCTCCCACTCACCTGGAGGCCATGCTGCCTCCTGTTCCTCACTCCACCATACAACCTCCTCTACACCTCCCACTCACCTGGAGGCCATGCTGCCTCCTGTTCCTCACTCCACCATACAACCTCCTCCTTACACCTCCCACTCACCTGGAGGCCATGCTGCCTGCTGTCCCTCACTCCACCATACAACCTCCTCTACAGCTCCCACTCACCTGGAGGCCATGCTGCCTCCTGTTCCTCACTCCACCATACAACCTCCTCTACACCTCCCACTCACCTGGAGGCCATGCTGCCTCCTGTCCCTCACTCCACCATACAACCTCCTCTACATCTCCCACTCACCTGGAGGCCATGCTGCCTCCTGTTCCTCACTCCACCATACAACCTCCTCTACACCTCCCACTCACCTGGAGGCCATGCTGCCTCCTGTTCCTCACTCCACCATACAACCTCCTCTACACCTCCCACTCACCTGGAGGCCATGCTGCCTCCTGTTCCTCACTCCACCATACAACCTCCTCTACACCTCCCACTCACCTGGAGGCCATGCTGCCTCCTGTCCCTCACTCCACCATACAACCTCCTCTACACCTCCCACTCACCTTTAGGCCATGCTGCCTCCTGTTCCTCACTCCACCATACAACCTCCTCTACACCTCCATCTCACCTGGAGGCCATGCTGCCTCCTGTCCCTCACTCCACCATACAACCTCCTCTACACCTCCCACTCACCTGGAGGCCATGCTGCCTCCTGTTCCTCACTCCACCATACAACCACCTCTACACCTCCCACTCACCTGGAGGCCTTGCTGCCTCCTGTCGCTCACTCCACCATACAACCTCCTCTACACCTCCCACTCACCTGGAGGCCATGCTGCCTCCTGCTCCTCACTCCACCATACAACCTCCTCTACATCTCCCACTCACCTGGAGGCCATGCTGCCTCCTGTTCCTCACTCCACCATACAACCTCCTCTACACCTCCCACTCACCTGGAGGCCATGCTGCCTCCTGTTCCTCACTCCAACATACAACCTCCTCTACACCTCCCACTCACCTGGAGGCCATGCTGCCTCCTGTCCCTCACTCCACCATACAACCTCCTCTACACCTCCCACTCACCTGGAGGCCATGCTGCCTCCTGTTCCTCACTCCACCATACAACCTCCTCTACACCTCCCACTCACCTGGAGGCCATGCTGCCTCCTGCTCCTCACTCCACCATACAACCTCCTCTACACCTCCCACTCACCTGGAGGCCATGCTGCCTCCTGCTCCTCACTCCACCATACAACCTCCTCTACACCTCCCACTCACCTGGAGGCCATGCTGCCTCCTGCTCCTCACTCCACCATACAACCTCCTCTACACCTCCCACTCACCTGGAGGCCATGCTGCCTCCTGTTCCTCACTCCACCATACAACCTCCTCTACACCTCCCATTCCCCTTTAGGCCATGCTGCCTCCTGTTCCTCACTCCACCATACAACCTCCTCTACACCTCCCACTCACCTGGAGGCCATGCTGCCTCCTGTTCCTCACTCCACCATACAACCTCCTCTACACCTCCCACTCACATGGAGGCCATGCTGCCTCCTGCTCCTCACTCCACCATACAACCTCCTCTACACCTCCCACTCACCTGGAGGCCATGCTGCCTCCTGTTCCTCACTCCACCACACAACCTCCTCTACACCTCCCACTCACCTGGAGGCCATGCTGCCTCCTGTTCCTCACTCCAACATACAACCTCCTCTACACCTCCCACTCACCTGGAGGTCATGCTGCCTCCTGTCCCTCACTCCACCATACAACCTCCTCTACACCTCCCACTCACCTGGAGGCCATGCTGCCTCCTGCTCCTCACTCCACCATACAACCTCCTCTACACCTCCCACTCACCTGGAGGCCATGCTGCCTCCTGCTCCTCACTCCACCATACAACCTCCTCTACACCTCCCACTCACCTGGAGGCCATGCTGCCTCCTGCTCCTCACTCCACCATGCAACCTCCTCTACACCTCCCACTCACCTGGAGGCCATGCTGCCTCCTGCTCCTCACTCCACCATACAACCTCCTCTACACCTCCCACTCACCTGGAGGCCATGCTGCCTCCTGTTCCTCACTCCACCATACAACCTCCTCTACACCTCCCACTCACCTGGAGGCCATGCTGCCTCCTCTTCCTCACTCCACCATACAACCTCCTCTACGCCTCCCACTCACCTGGAGGCCATGCTGCCTCCTGCTCCTCACTCCACCATACAACCTCCTCTACACCTCCCACTCATCTGGAGGCCATGCTGCCTCTAGTTCCTCACTCCACCATACAACCTCCTCTACACCTCCCACTCACCTGGAGGCCATGCTGCCTCCTGCTCCTCACTCCACCATACAACCTCCTCTACACCTCCCACTCACCTGGAGGCCATGCTGCCTCCTGCTTCTCACTCCACCATACAACCTCCTCTACACATCCCATTCAGCTGGAGGCCATGCTGCCTCCTGTTCCTCACTCCACCATACAACCTCCTCTACACCTCCCACTCACCTAGAGGCCATGCTGCCTCCTGCTCCTCACTCCACCATACAACCTCCTTTACACCTCCCATTCAGCTGGAGGCCATGCTGCCTCCTGTTCCTCACTCCACCATACAACCTCCTCTACACCTCCCACTCACCTGGAGGCCATGCTGCCTGCTGTTCCTCACTCCACCATACAACCTCCTCTACACCTCCCACTCACCTGGAGGCCATGCTGCCTCCTGTTCCTCACTCCACCATACAACCTCCTCTACACCTCCCACTCACCTGGAGGCCATGCTGCCTCCTGTTCTTCACTCCACCATACAACCTCCTCTACACCTCCCACTCACCTGGAGGCCATGCTGCCTCCTGTTCCTCACTCCACCATACAACCTCCTCTACACCTCCCCCTCACCTGGAGGCCATGCTGCCTCCTGTTCCTCACTCCACCATACAACCTCCTCTACACCTCCCACTCACCTGGAGGCCATGCTGCCTCCTCTTCCTAACTCCACCATACAACCTCCTCTACACCTCCCACTCACCTGGAGGCCATGCTGCCTCCTGCTCCTCACTCCAACATACAACCTCCTCTACACCTCCCACTCATCTGGAGGCCATGCTGCCTCTAGTTCCTCACTCCACCATACAACCTTCTCTACACCTCCCACTCACCTGGAGGCCATGCTGCCTCCTGTTCCTCACTCCACCATACAACCTCCTCTACACCTCCCACTCACCTGGAGGCCATGCTGCCTCCTGCTCCTCACTCCACCATACAACCTCCTCTACACCTCCCACTCACCTGGAGGCCATGCTGCCTCCTGTTCCTCACTCCACCATACAACCTTCTCTACACCTCCCACTCACCTGGAGGCCATGCTGCCTCTAGTTCCTCACTCCACCATGCAACCTCCTCTACACCTCCCACTCACCTGGAGGCCATGCTGCCTCCAGTTCCTCACTCCACCATACAACCTCCTCTACACTTCCCACTCACCTGGAGGCCATGCTGCCTCCTGTTCCTCACTCCACCATACAACCTCCTCTACACCTCCCACTCACCTGGAGGCCATGCTGCCTCCAGTTCCTCACTCCACCATACAACCTCCTCTACACTTCCCACTCACCTGGAGGCCATGCTGCCTCCTGTCCCTCACTCCACCATACAACCTCCTCTACACCTCCCACTCACCTGGAGGCCATGCTGCCTCCAGTTCCTCACTCCACCATACAACCTCCTCTACACTTCCCACTCACCTGGAGGCCATGCTGCCTCCTGTCCCTCACTCCACCATACAACCTCCTCTACACCTCCCACTCACCTGGAGGCCATGCTGCCTCCAGTTCCTCACTCCACCTTACAACCTCCTCTACACTTCCCACTCACCTGGAGGCCATGCTGCCTCCAGTTCCTCACTCCACCATGCAACCTCCTCTACACTTCCCACTCACCTGGAGGCCATGCTGCCTCCTGCTCTTCACTCCACCATACAACCTCCTCTACACCTCCCACTCACCTGGAGGCCATGCTGCCTGCTGTTCCTCACTCCAACATACAACCTCCTCTACACCTCCCACTCACTCACCCATACGCGTTTACCACTTCATATAGTAATATTACCAATAACAATAATAGTAACTGTTCAACATACAGGTCGTCTACCACTGAGGTAAGGAGACCCAAATAAAAAGAGGAAACACATTTAGCATCATTCACTCAGCATTCTTTCAGAGTGCAGGCAGTGTATTTCGTACCTCCAGGACTCAGGTCCGGCTGACTAGTTTCCACTGAATCCCTTCAGAAATGTTTCCCTTCTCACACTCCAACAGCACACCAAATCACTAAACCCACTTATCTCTAACATCATTCAGTTCTTGGGTTTAACTGGTAAATCCAATTGTTTCTCAGTCTTTCTGAAGTTATTAGTCTCTCTCAAACGCTCTTATTCCCTGAGAAATTTGTTAAACAGCTACAGTGACTCACTCTCATTCTCACTCACACACATACGGTAGTAGCGACCAGTGAAGAGGCGGGGCCAGGAGCTATGACTCGACTCCTACAACCACAATTAAGTGAGCACACACCACTACACACAACAGGCTAAGGGTCTATCGACAAGTGCCTCTGACAACTAGTAACCACTACTACTACTTACTGGCACTGGCACTGGCTTTCCTCCGGCACTCCCTCACTGACATCTACGGACGTTGCCTAACAACCCAAAAACGTAAATTGAAAAACCAACCCTTCCAGCTCTTGTAAGTTGGTACTACGGCTGGCACTACAGCCGGCACCACAGCTGGCACTACAGCTGGCACTACAGCTGGTACTCCACGCCCTGGGTCTGAGGAATAACGGACTCATATATTCACTTGTGGCACGATTTATGCAGAGGAGGAGGAAGAGATGGCTGCTGGGAGGGGGAGGGGAGGGGAGGGGAGGGGAGGGGAGGGGGAAGGTTGGATGGATGTAGAAACGAGGGGAAAACTTAAAGAGCTCAAGATCAACACTTGTTCTCGTGCATACATTTTGTAAAATCAGCGGGGCCAGGGGTCCAGGAGCTGTGAATCGACCCCTGCAACCACAAATAGGTGAGTACACGTACTCACATTTGACACCTGCTAACTAATTCACATAACCAGATCGTTAGAACTCTTTCTCTCTCTCAATTCATATTTTACATATAAATCTCTATAAGACGTTTCGCTCCTAGAGCGTAATCAAAGCCACCAAAGGTTTCGCCACTATTCTGCACCATTACCTGGTCTTCAATTTTCCCTCTTCAGTCTACCTACCTGGAGGGAATTCCGGGGATCAACGTCCCCGCGGTCCAGTCCAGGACCGGGCCTCCCGGTGGATCAGGGCCTGATTAAATAGGCTGTTACTGCAGGCCGCACGTAGTCCAACATACGAACCACAGCCCGGCTGATCCAGTAATGACTTTAAATAGTTGCCCAGTTCCCTCTTAAAGGCAACCAGAGATATACTGGTAATTCCCCCTATGGCAGGTGAAAGGTTGTTGAAGAGTCTTGGGCCCCGGACACTTATTGTGTTTTGTCTTAGTGTACTAATTTCGCCCCTACTTTCATTGGGGGAATGTTGCACTGCCTGCCCAGTCTTTACTTTCGCTGGGAGTGATTTCCGTGTGCAGATTAGGGACCAATCCCTCTAGGATTTTCCAGATGTAGATTATGATGTATCTCTCTCGCCTGCGCTCCAGTAAGTACAAGTCAAGTGCTTCCAAGTGTTCCCTGTATTTAAGGTGTTTGATGGAAGTTATATGTGCAGTAAAGGTTCTCTGTACATTCTCTGGGTCTGCGATTTCACCTGCCTTGAATGGAGATGTTAATGTACAGCAGTATTCCAGCCTAGTGGGGAACATTTGTGAACCAGTTGAGATCAAGCTAATAGTAATGAATTAAAAAAATGACTATTAACTACAAAGGCCATGTTGTCTACACACGCTGTCTACACATGGTGTCTACACATGCTGTCTACAAACGTTTACACATACTGTTTACATGCTGTCTACACACGTTGTCTACACATGCTGTCTACACACGTTGTCTACACATGCTGTCTACACACGTTGTCTACACATGCTGTCTACATGCTAATCCAGAGGTAAAGTAAAAGTGGAAACAAGAACCGAGACTTTGGAATGAGATTAATATTACTATGAAAAAAAACATCCTTGGAGAGGTGGTGATAAGGTCTGATTCAAGGAAGGAGAGCAACTTCAATTCCTTGGATCAAGAGCTCTTGACGAGCACCAAGGCAGCGTCCTCCCTTCAAGGGTTCTAGATAAGAACTACACAACATCTGACTGCAAAGCTTCGGTTCAATGGTCAATATTGAGTTTAACGCCTCGCTTGAAATCAGTCAAATGGTATTTCTTATACAAATAATGTACCCAAACCCAGTCAATAATATTGATTATTTGTTGGGCAAATTGTTATTTTGGGAGATATTAATCAGAGGAGTACTGTGGTTCGTACGACGGTTTACGTACAGCCAGCAGTAACAGGCCCTGATCCACAGCGAGGCCTGGTCATGAACCAGGCCGCAGGGGCGTTGACCCCCGGAACACTCTCTTCCAGGTATACTTCAGGTATTAAGAAAGGGAGATTGTGTGTGGTTAAATACACGCCGGCCCAATCACCGGCTAGTATCACAGCCTCGACGTTCCAATAATTAAGAACGTAAGCCACACTAGTGTTCACGGGATAATTCACATGAATTTACGTTTTACGACATTGCTCGAAACTTTAGTGATTATTATTATTATTAGTAGTAGTAGTAGTATCATGGGAGCACCAAACCTGTTGGGCTTGTACAGCGCCTGTATAATCGAAGGTATTCAGGGTTAATTCAGGGAACTGGATAACAGATCCAACATCAAGGAACCTCCCTTGAGGGGCCGCAACTTTACTGAACAAGTGTTTTCAACGGCACAGAGTCAGGTTATGCTGAGGTTTGGTTAACTTACGTTAGGTTGGGCTTGGCTGGGTTGGACTCATTTAAGTTGGGTTAGAATCCAATCTAACCTAACCTAATCTATCTTTACCTTACCTAACATAGAAAAAAGGTATTTGTAACAATTTGCACAAAAAAAATATGTCCATTGGAAAACCCGCTCAGTGTTGTAGCTTGTATATTATAAATGATCACCATATTCTCGGGAGCAGCTGAAGTCAATATTGACCAAAATAATTAATAAAAAAATGCACTTAGAAAGCCGCACTGCCGGTAGTAGCGAAGAAAAGAGAGAAGGTGCAGAAGAAGCTTTTACTGGGACAACGTTTCGCGCTGTGTAGTTTTATTAAGTCAATGACTAACTAGATAAAGCTCTACACAGAGGGAAACGTTGCGATAATAGAAGCAACGTGTTTCTCGTCTTAAAATAAGGTGACAGCAACGAAAGAAATACAGCCACAAAGAAATGGATTCAATACTCAACATAGGGTTCAGCTCTGTCTACAGCTCTATACAGCCTTCAACTCCGTGTCTAGACCACAAAATTTCTTTGCCGTACCTGAAACTAATACAACAAACGTTACACAGATCCAGTGGACCGCCCTATGACCTGCCTGCTAGAATTTGTTAAGATTCTAGACAACGGACTGCATAATCTAATTAGCCTTAATATATATATATATATATATATATATATATATATATATATATATATATATATATATATATATATATATATATATATATATATATATGCAATAAGATCACAGTAAACAGGTGATTTCAATGTTTTTGAGAGCTTTACGAATTTGTAGTCCTGAGTTCATAGATGAGGAAATATCCAAAATTTATGAAATAGGTAATGATTTAAAATACCCAAGAAATGTAATTGATAAATCTTTTAAAGTTGCTAGAAACACTTTTTGTAATCCAAAAAGGGGCAACCAGCCTTATTCAACTAAAAATATGTTGGTTCTCCCTTACCATGAAAACTTGGTTGATATGCCTTCTCTTCTTAAAACTTTTAATATTAAAGTTGTATTCAAAAATCTTGATACAGTAAAAAAACTTTTGATAAAGAATTCCCCCCAAAATGCTGATGGATGTGTCTATAAGATTCCTTGTAAAATTTGCGATAAAGTTTATTACGGTCAAACTGGTAAAAATCTCGAACTAAGATTAAAACATAAATATAGCATTAGAACTGGACAAGATTCCAATGCTCTATTTATTCATGTAAGAGATTTTAACCATCCAATTGATTTTCAAAAAGTTGAGAAAGTAGTATCAAGCAAGTCCATGGTCGACAGGAATATAATTGAATCTTGTGTCATAAAAAGCAGTTTTGACAATAATATGAATATTTCCTTTGGTTTATATAAATTAGATCCATTTATAATTAATAGAATTTGGGAAGAATTTAATAATACACTGGACAAATAATTTTTAAATTTTCTTGGGTAGAATAGCTTGGGGGTGAGTTGTGCAAAGGACCTATCCAAGTTGGGTCGCCGCGCGTCACGTGTTTAACCGTTGTGGGATCTGATAGTGAGGTGTTGGCCGGACCCCTTATATAGCTTCCTTGGATGCTTCACTTTCATAGTTCCTTGATAATGTGAGTAGTCACGAAAGCGCTTGGAATTTCTCTATTCTTTCAGAGTGGTTGTTTTGCATGTATATATATATATATATATATATATATATATATATATATATATATATATATATATATATATATATATATATATATATATATACATATGTGTGTGTGTGTGTGTGTGTGTGTGTATAGGAAGGAAGTACACAGTGGTTCAGTCTGGTTATGATGTTTAAAGAACATCAAATTGTTTCTTTCTGTCTCTTCCTGACTTCTCTCTCTCTCTCTTTCTCTTTGCTACTCTGTTTCGTACCGCTCTTATCTTATCTCTCCCCCTAATCCATTTCACCCCTCCCTCACCCGTCATCCCTTACCTCATCCATCACCACCCTTCACCTGCCATCACCCATCACCACCCCTCACCTGCCATCACCCATCACCACCCCTCACCTGCCATCACCCATCACCACCCCTCACCTGCCATCACCCATCACCACCCCTCACCTGCCATCACCCATCACCACCCCTCACCTACCATCACCCATCACCACCCCTCACCTACCATCACCCATCACCACCCCTCACCTACCATCACCCATCACCACCCCTCACCTACCATCACCCATCACCACCCCTCACCTGCCATCACCCATCACCACCCCTCACCTACCATCACCCATCACCACCCCTCACCTGCCATCACCCATCACCACCCCTCACCTACCATCACCCATCACCACCCCTCACCTACCATCACCCATCACCACCCCTCACCCCCCCCCATCACCATACAAGACCCTCCACCAACAAGGAAGCAATTTCAAACTTGGATCTTATTAAGTAAGCTGCTAATGAAATTTGGCTAAGTTTTCAAAGTTCTGGACCTGAATCAGTAAGTTAGTTATCTGAGAGAGTATTAGTAAGTTGCTGAACTTATCTCACACCAGTCTCTTCCAAGTTTATCATTATTATTATTATTATTATTATTATTATTATTATTATTATTATATTTTTATTATTGTTGTAGTTATATTTATTACTTTTATTATTATTATTGTCGTTATAATTATTATTTATATTATAGTATAAACTATATTATTATTATTTTATTATTATTGTTGTTACTGTTATTATAGTCATGGGGAAGAGGTGAGGTCGTAAGGGATCCAACAGTGTCAGGGACATGGAAAGCAATGTGGTTCAACCCAAGGAAGGCAAGTACAAATCTAAATCCATGTGATACTGAACTTCTGGCAGATGCTCTCTCTGTCTGTGTGTCTGCCTGTCTGTCTGTGTGTCTGCTGTCTGTCTGTCTGTCTGTCTGTCTGTGTGTCTGTCTGTCTGTCTGTATGTGTGTCTGTCTGTCTGTCTGTGTGTCTGTCTGTCTGTCTGTCTGTCTGTCTGTCTGTCTGTCTGTCTGTCTCTCTCTCTCTCTCTCTCTCTCTCTCTCTCCTGCAGACGCTGGCATTAGGTATGGTGTAACAGATAAGGATGTAACTGAGGTATGATGAAGTGAAGGATGTCATTGTCAGGAATCTGTCTTCCAATACTCACTCTCAATGTACTCATTCTCACTGCATTCACTCTTATTGTACTCATTCTCACTGCATTCACTCTTATTGTACTCATTCTCACTGCATTCACTCTTATTGTACTCATTCTCACTGCATTCACTCTCATTGTACTCATTCTCACTGCATTCACTCTCATTGTACTCACTCATAATGTACTCATTCTCACTGCACTCTCATTGTACTCACTCTCAATGTACTCATTCTCACTGCACTCTCATTGTACTCACTCTCAATGTACTCATTCTCACTGCACTCTCATTGTACTCACTCTCAATGTACTCATTCTCACTGCACTCTCATTGTACTCACTCTCAATGTACTCATTCACAATGTACTCCATTGCACACTGATCCACCTATTACATACCTAGTTTACATGTAAGCGTTCTGTACATGTTCACATGTTGTCAAGAGGTGTACATGTTGTCTAGGTGTACATGTTGTCAAGAGGTGTACATGCTGTCAAAAGATGTACATGGCGCTGCCGACCACAAGGTTCACATGGCGTGCACAAAAACCTCTCCACTTCGACACCAAAAAAAAAAAATCTAATTTGAACACACACTTTTGGAGAATAATAAATGGTCCCTCAAGGTGGTCCAGCGGTCCCTCAAGGTGGTCCAGCGGTCCACTTATTATTCTCCTCCGGCTGGTCCGCCACTCCACGCTTTAACACTTTCGAGAAAATTTCACCACCAGGGAGCGACGACCCCTCGCAAGGGGGCTAAGCCCCCTTTTTAATTTCTTTTCAAGATAAAATAACTAACTTTCGTCCGTGCCACTTGTTCATATATATATATATATATATATATATATATATATATATATATATATATATATATATATATATATATATATATATATATATATATATATATATATATATAATCATAAGTAAGCGCCAAACCCGTAAGGGTTATACAGCGCTGTGGATAAACAATAAAAACGCAGAATACGAGACTGGGACAATACGGAAATAACTTGTACTAACGAGACTTATCACGACGTTTCGGTCATGCTAACAGTCACGTTTCGGTCCTACTTGGACCACTGGCTAGTCATGTTTTGGTCCTACTCGGACCACTGGCTAGTCACGTTTCGGTCCTACTTGGACCACTCGCTAGTCACGTTTCGGTCCTACTCGGACCACTCGCTAGTCACGTTTCGGTCCTACTTGGACCACCCGCTAGTCACGTTTCGGTCCTACTTGGACCACTGGCTAGTGACGTTTCAGTCCTACTTGGACCACTAGCTAGTGACGTTTCGGTCCTACTTGGACCACTGGCTAATGACGTTTCAGTCCTACTTGGACCACTGGCTAGTGACGTTTCGGTCCTACTTGGACCACTGGCTAGTGACGTTTTGGCCCGACCTGGACCACTGGCTAGTCAACTCAGTCACTGGTCCAATACATAGTTAACCAGCACATAGAAGAATGAATTTTATGACGACGTTTCGGTCCGACTTGAACCATTAACTAGTCACGTTTCAGTCCAAGTCGGAGCGAAAAATCGTCATGAGTTTCAGGGAACAATTTACAATGTTTACAAAGGCGATAGGTTCCTTGCTTCGAGTTACAGCCCCGTCTAACCTCATCTGTGCCATATTTAGTAAAAATTAATAACTTTAGGTGTATTTTAAAGCTAACTTTACTCTTAATAAAACTCTGAGGGACGAAACGTTTTCTCAGTAAATGCTTGTATTGCCAAGTTTTTTTTTTTAGGTGAAGTGCTATATCCGTAGGGGTTTGTGCACTGCCTAAAGGGAGGGACATGAAAGGTAATGAAATTTGATCCAAGGGAAGGGAATGTAGCTGCAGTTCTCTAAGATCATCCAGGGTATTCCACTTCCTACGGAACACTGCACTACATTCCCCATTTTCTACAACTTCCGGCTCCTGTGACGTCACTTCCTGTCTTCTTCATTCATAAACCGTGAAGGAAGTACGAAAGCAGCTACATTGCCTTTTTTGTTATTTAATAAATATAGTTTCTCATATCTTCGTTATTTCGTAAATTCTGGGGGCAAGGGAGGACAAAAGAGTGCTATTTTGAAATGGAAATCTAGTTTTTTCCTTTGCTTGTTATAGGTATGGACACTACAAAAAAAAAAATTGAGTCATGTTTCGGGCAACGCCAAATGGAAAACACACAGCTGTGCGGTGACACCATTGGTCACTTACACTGTGACGTCATCTACCCTCTTGAACTGTGATTGGATGGCTGTCATGTCATACAGCTACGTCACCACCATAGCGACTCTTGAATGGTCGGCTGCACATCAACACCGCTACGTCATCAACTTCCTGCCTCCCCACTGGCTAGATGAAATAATTTCGACAAAAAGCAAGTTCTCTGGTTATGCATGATGCACTACACTACCATCTGTTTTTAAAATGATAATTCTGTTTCAAAATGCTTCACCTGGGAAGAACGTAAACTATACTATTGTGTAAGGTATCTTAGTGGACCTTTCCCACAGCACCCCGGGTATGTGGATCACTAGACAATGACTGTAAATAAAACGTCAGAATTAATATTATCATTAAGAAACCGTATAAATAAACATGTCACACATGGTTAAGTGACATCCTGTGTTCCCAGGCATGAGATGAGCGGGAGGAGGGACGGGGAGGGAGAGAGAAGGAGGGAGGGAGGGGAAGGAGACGCATGAGAGAGAATAGATGGAGGGGAGGGGGGGGGGAGACAAGGCTAGTAGAATATATCCAGGTGGATGTGTGTCTTGTTCATGAGTACCGGTGTGACAGCCAACATAGACACACAAGTGTATCCAGCGGGCGAAGCGAGCGACCCTGAGGCACGCCAGCCATTATTTCCTTCAGATTTTGTGACTGACGCACACTGCACGCTACACCACCAGGAATACCGCAGGTAATACCTCGATGTTTCTCTTAATAGAGGAATACTCCCTTTAATCGCTATTGTACTTCACTCGCGATTAATTTCTTCAAGGCCAGTTATAAACCTTTAATATTGAGGCTGTGAGTGAAGGAACTGTTAGGCCGGTGTGTTCAGCAGAGGCACCAGCAACACTTGCTAGGGACGTCAGGGGTTAAGACTACCACCAGAGGCACCAGCAATACCTGCTAGGGACGCCAGAAGCTGAAACTATCATTAGAGGAATCCACAACACCTGCTAGGGACGTAAGGGGGCTGAGATTACTACCAGAGAACCAGCAACACGTGTTAGAGACGCCAAGAGCTGGGATTATAACAGATATACACATATATACCTTCAAGGACACTTAACGTAACTTCATTTAAGGTAAATCCCACAACACTATTATATTATCTAGTAAGGTAAACACTTGGAGATATATACACCTGAGTAGCTCGACTGGTAACGCACTCGGCTCACACAAAGGTGAAAATATTAGGACGTATTTCCTTAAGACATCTGCTGTCCCTATTCACCCATCAGTAAAATAGGTACTTGGGTGTTAGTCGACTGATGTGGGTCGCATCCTGGGAGAAAATTAACCTAATTTGCCCGAAATGCTCTGCATAACAAGCGGCTTCTATATTGTAGTATGTCACTGATGTCAATTAGGACTGTATACCTTGTACATGTACTTGTAGAAATAAAGATTATTATTATTATTATTATTATTATTATTATTATTATTATTATTATTATTATATACCAGGGGTCCCCAGACTGATCAGTTTATCATCACTTTAATAAAATTTAAAATTATTCATCAACTCCCAGACATTTATATATGTAAACAACTTAATAAACACTACTTTAACTAATATTATCACGAATAATAATAATAATAATAATAATAATAATAATAATAATAATAATAATTTCATAAAAAATAGGTAATATCTACATTATGAAAAATATAAGATTTAACATAGCCTTTATTACTGAAACTGTTGATATTAATGGGAAGAATGTATCTGAAGAAGGTCAACAAAGTCACTGATATCTGGCTATTGATGGGTGAGTTTTAGTGGTAAGGAACAATGCTCTTTCAGGTTTAGTGTTCCTCTGCTGATTTAGAATTATATTTGCATGACTACGACCACGATCAACCATGTACTGACACCTTTGTGACCCTGACTGACCCCTTCCACAGTACTACTGACCCTTAGGGGTCAGTGGTACTATATAGATGATTTATATATTGGTACTATATAAGTGATTTATATAATTGATTTATACACTCATTTATACAACGAGAAATACTTCTCAGTGTATATACACAGAGATATACACATCTCAGTGTACATACACCGAGAGATATACACATCTCAGTGTACAAACACACTAAGAGATACACATCTCAGTATACATACACTGATATATACAGGTCTCGGTATACACCCACGCTGAGAGATATACACATCTCAGTATATATACACTGAGATATACACATCTCAGTGCACACACACACTGAGAGATATGAGCTTCTCAGTATACATACACTAATATATACACATCTCAGTATACACACACACTGAGAGATATACACGTTTCAGTATAGCGAAAAAGTAATGTGAAGGACCTGGGAGTGATAATGTCAGAGGATCTCTCCTTCAAAGACCACAACAATGTATCTACCACAACTGCTAGGAAAATGATAGGATGGATAATGAGAACCTTCAAAACTAGGGACGCCAAGCCCATGATGACACTCTTTAAATCGCTTGTTCTCTTTAGGCTGGAATACTGCTGTACACTAACAGCCCCCTTCAAGGCTGGCGACATTGCAGACCTGGAGAGTGTACAAAGAACTTTCACAGCACACATCAGTGCTATAGGGCACCTAAACTACTGGGAACGGTTGAAGGTCCTTGATCTGTATTCCCTCGAACGCAGGCGAAAGAGATACATGATAATACACACTTGGAAGGTCCTGGAGGGATTGGTACCAAACCTGCACACGAAAATCACTCCATATGGAAGCAAAAGACTCGGCAGGAGATGCAACATTCCCCCGATGAAAAGCAGGGGCGCCACGAGTACACTGAGAGATAACACAGTAAGTGTCCGGGGCCCAAGACTGTTCAATTGCCTCCCAGTATACATAAGGGGGATTACCAATAGACCCCTGACTGTCTTCAAGAAGGCACTGGACAGGCACCTAAAGTCAGTACCTGATCAACCGGGCTATGGTTCATACGTCAGTTTGCGTGCGACCAGCAGTAACAGCCTGGTTGATCAGACTCTGACCCACCACGAGGCCTGGTCTCAGACCGAGCCGCGGGGGCGCTGACCCCCGAAACCCTCTCCAGGTATACACACATTTGAGTCCTAAGCAGCGTTCTTGAACAGTGAATCAGACTGTACTCTAGTTATTCATTTCAGAATGAGAATTCCATTAGCGACCAAAAATAAGTGAAGAGACAATGGCGCGACGCGCCATTAAAGCCACAATGGGCCTTAAGAAACCCAAAAACAATGCGCCACAGTGTAGAAATTAAGAAAAAAAATATAAATTAATTTTCCCTCCCGCCGCCAGGAACAGTGAGAGTTCCTCTGATCAAGAGCCCTCCAGGGGGCATCAAGAGCCCTTCAGGGATATCAAGATCCCTCCAAGGGCATCAAGATCCCTCCAGTAGGCATCAAGATCCCTCCAGGGGGCATCAAGAGTCCCTTGATGTCTCAGCGACGGGAGTCTTGATCTGAGGAACCGGATCTAGTCTCCCCCTACGTAGGATCGAATCTGAGTACATCCCAGTCCCTCTCCATCCTGGACGATGTGCCACCACCTTCAGGTTTAGCTCTCTCCTCTAAGTGTTAACAATAATAATAATAATAATAATAATAATAATAATAATAATAATAATAATAATAATAATTATAATATAATAATAATAATAACAGTAATAAAATAATAATAATAATAATAATTATAATAATAATAATAATAATAATAATAATAATAATAATAATAATAATAATAATAATAATAATAATTATAATATAATAATAATAATAACAGTAATAAAATAATAATAATAATAATAATAATAATAATAATAATAATAATAATAATAATAATAATAATAATAATCATAAAAATAAAAATAGATAGGCATTTGATATTTACGTGAAACGCTAAACCCACATGGGGCTATGCAACTCAAATATGCAACTCAAATAACTGTGCAGGCTCGACCCACCGTCCGCTGGTCTCTCTCTCTCCTGGCTTCCGTATGTAGATATCCATGAGGGAGAAGTGAGGGAGGGTGAGGGAGATGTGAGGGAGGGTGAGGGAGATATGAGGGAGGGTGAGGGAGATGAGGAAGGTTGAGAGAGAAGTGAGGGAGAGTGAGGGAGAGGTGAGGAAGGGTGAGAGAGAAGTGAGGGAGGGTGAGAGAGAAGTGAGGGAGAGTGAGAGAGAAATGAGGGAGGGTGAGGGAGAAGTGAGGAAGGGTGAGAGAGAAGTGAGAGAGGGTGAGAGAGAAATGAGGGAGGGTGAGGGAGAAGTGAGGGAGGGTGTGTAGAAGTGACGGAGGGTGAGGGAGAAGTGAGGAAGGGAGAGAGAGAGAAGTGAGGGAGGGTGAGGGAGAAGTGAGGAAGGATGAGAGAGAAGTGAGGGAGAGTGAGGGAGAAGTGAAGTAGGGTGAGAGAGATGTGAGGAAGGGTGAGGGAGAAGTGAGGTAGGGTGAGAGAGAAGTGAGGGAGGGGGGGGAAGTGAGGAAGGGTGAGAGAAGTGAGGGAGGGTGAGAGAGAAGTGAGGGAGGGTGAGGGAGAAGTGAGGGAGAAGTGAGGAAGGGTGAGAGAGAAGTGAGGGAGGGTGAGGGAGACGTGAGGGAGAGGTGAGGAAGGGTGAGAAGTGAGGAAGGGTGAGAAGTGAGGAAGGGTGAGGGAGAAGCGAGGGGTGAGAGAGAGAAGTGAGGGAGGGTGAGGGAGAAGTGAGGGAAAAGTGAGGGAGGTTGAGGGAGAAGTGGGGGAGGGGGAGGGAGAAGTAAGGAAGGGTGAGGGAGAAGTGAGGGAGGGTGAGGGAGAAGTGAGGGAGAGCGAGGGAGAAGTGAGGGATGGTGAGGGAGAAGTGAGGGAGGGTGAGGGAGAAGTGAGGGAGAAGTGAGGGAGAAGTGAGGAAGGGTGAGGGAGAAGTGAGGGAGGGTGAGAGAAGGGATGGAGGGTGAGGGAGAAGTGAGGAAGGGTGAGGGAGAAGTGAGGGAGGGTGAGGGAGAAGTGAGGGATGGTGAGGGAGGATGAGAGAGAAGTGAGGGAGGATGAGAGAGAAGTGAGGGAGGGTGAGGGAGGTGAGGGAGGGTGAGCGAGAAGTGAGGGAGGGTGAGGGAGAAGTGAGGGAGGGTGAAGGAGAAGTAAGTGAGGATGAGAGAGAAGTGAGGGAGGGTGAGGGAGAAGTGAAGGAGGGTGAGGGAGAAGTGAGGGAGGGTGAGGGAGAAGTGAGGGAGGATGAGAGAGAAGTGAGGGAGGGTGAGGGAGAAGTGAGGGAGAAGTGAGGGAGGGTAAGTGAGAAGTGAGGGAGGATGAGAGAGAAGTGAGGGAGGGTACGGGAGAAATGAGGGAGGGTAAGTGAGAAGTGAAGGAGGGTGAGGGAGAAGTGAGGGAGGGTGAGGGAGAAGTGAGGGAGGGTGAGGGAGAAGTGAGGGAGGATGAGAGAGAAGTGAGGGAGGGTGAGGGAGAAGTGAGGGAGGGTGAGAGAGAAGTGAGGGAGGGTGAGGGAGAAGTGAGGGAGGGTGAGGGAGAAGTGAGGGAGGATGAGAGAGAAGTGAGGGAGGGTGAGGGAGAAGTGAGGGAGGGTGAGGGAGAAGTGAGGGAGGATGAGAGAGAAGTGAGGGAGGGTGAGGGAGAAGTGAGGGAGGGTGAGGGAGAAGTGACGGAGGGTGAGGGAGAAGTGAGGGAGGGTGAGGGAGAAGTGAGGGAGGGTGAGGGAGAAGTGAGGGAGGGTGAGGGAGAAGTGACGGAGGGTGAGGGAGAAGTGAGGGAGGGTGAGAGAGAAGTGAGGGAGGGTGAGAGAGAAGTGAGGGAGGGTGAGGGAGTATCTGTGAGAGATGATGGAGAATACTGATGGAGGGAATAATGGAGAAATAGCAGAATTTTATATAGATTAGTAACCCAGGATAAGCCACGATAATCCAGGATAAGCCAGGATAAGTCACGATAATCCAGGATAAGTCACGATAAGTCACGATAATCCAGGATAAGCCAGGATAACCCAGGACAAGCCAGGATAACCCGGAGAAAGCCGAAACAATGCGCCTTATTTCCACTGTAGTCCTTTAATCTTGTCCCCCAGGATGCCACCCACAACAGTCGACTAACACCCAGGTACCTACTTACTGCTAGGTGAACAGTGACTGCAGGTGTAAAGAGCTAACACCTAGGTACCTACTTACTGATAGGTGATTATTGACAGCAGGTGTAAGGTACTAACACCCAGGTACCTACTTACTGCTAGGTGAACAGTGACTGCAGGTGTAAGGTGACTAACACCCAGGTACCTACTTATTGCTAGGTGAACGGTGACAGCAGGTGTAAGGCGCTAACACCCAGGTACCTACTTACTGCTAGGTGAACGACAGCAGGTGTAAGGTACTAACACCCAGGTACCTACTTACTGCTAGATGAACAGTGACAGGTGTAAGGAGCTAACACCCAGGTACCTACTTACTGCTAGATGAACAGTGATAGCAGGTGTAGGGTGATTAATACCTAGGTACCTACTTACTGCTAGGTGAACAGTGACAGCAGATGTAATGAGCTAATACCCAGGTACCTACTTACTGCTAGGTGAACAGGGACAGCAGCTGTAAGGTAACATACCCAACGTTTCCACCCGACCGCGGGATCTAACCCGGGTGCTTCAGTTGTGAATCAAAGGTTCTACCAATCGACCTATCAAAGCAAATCACGATAACAGCGCTTCCAATCCCCAATCCCTGCGCATTATAACTCTGGAATGCAGTGCATGGGAGAATCCATAACCCATTTAAAAATTCCACGGGAGTATGGATTATGTTGTTAATCCAGCATGACTGTGGATAAAATCTCCGGATTACTCTGGATTTAACTCAATATATCTGCATACCGGAACACCTGGAACATATTACCATATATATGAACAGTGGTGAGTAAACAGTGTGTGTGTGTGTACTCACCTAGTTGCAGTTGCAGGGGTCGATTCATAGCTCCTGGACCCGCCTATTCACTGGCCGCTACTAGCTCACTTTTTATTATACCTCTTCTTAAAGCTATGTATGGATCCTGCCTCCACTGCATCACTTCCCAGATTATTCCACTTCCTGACAACTCTGTGACTGAAGAAATACTTCCTAATATCCCTGTGATTCACCTGAATCTTCAACTTCCGACTGTGACCCCTTGTTGCTGTGTTCTATCTCTGGAACATCCTGTCTCTATCCACCTTGTTAATTCCTCTCAGTATTTTATGTGTCGTTATCATATCATCCCCTATCTCTCCTGTCCTCCAGTGTCGTCATGTCGATTTCCCTTAACCTCTACTCCTAGGGCACTTCCCTTAGCTCCGGGACCACTGTGTGTGTGTGTGTATGTGTGTGTGTGTGTGTGTGTGTGTGTGTGTGTGTGTGTGTGTGTGTGTGTGTGTGTGTGTGTGTGTGTGTGTGTGTGTGTGTGTGTGTGTGTGTGTGCTGACAGTTGTAGAGGTCGAGTCATACACACACCAGTGAAGAGGCGGGGACCAGGAGCTATGAATCGATCCTTGCAACCACAATTAGGTGAGTACACACACACACTCATCTCTCCCAGAATCCCACATACCAACACCTCCTCATCACAATCCCAGATACCACTCCCGCCCATCACAATCCCAGATACCACTCCCACCCATCACAATCCCAGATACCACTCCCACCCATCACAATCCCAGATACCATTCCCACTCATCACAATCCCAGATACTACTCCCACTCATCACAATCCCAAATACCACTCCCGCTCCCACCCATCACAAACCCAGATACCACTCCCACCCATCACAATCCCAGATACCACTCCTACCCATCACAATCCCAGATACCACTCCCACCCATCACAATCCCAGATACCACTCCCACCCATAACAATCCCAGATACCACTCCCACCCATCACAATCCCAGATACCACTCCCACCCATCACAATCCCAGATACCACTCCCACCCATCACAATCCCAAATACCACTCCCGCTCCCACCCATCACAATCCCAGATACCACTCCCACTCATCACAATCCCAGATACCACTCCCACCCATCACAATCCCAGATACCACTCCCACCCATCACAATCCCAGATACTACCCCCACCCATCACAATCCCAGATACCACTCCTACCCATAACAATCCCAGATACCACTCCCACCCATCACAATCCCAGATACCACTCCCACCCATCACAATCCCAGATACCACTCCCACCCATCACAATCCCAGATACCACCCCCACCCATCAGAATCCCAGATACCACTCCCACTCATCACAATCCCAGATACCACCCCCACCCATCACAATTCCAGATACCACTCCCACCCATCACAATTCCAGTTGCTACTTCCACAGTCTCAGCACGATCACCCAGTCAAAGTAACTTCACCACAACATCAAACTGACCAGCAAGAGACCACAAATGAATGTTCACCATTACAGAGAATAATAACAAGAACAGTGACGTTAAAATAATGTAGCTGAAAGGTGAAGAAACATGATGGTTATTAAGCTTATGAGAAAGAGGATAAATTTGTGCAATATGACATGAAATATTCCCAGAGTGTTAGCACATGATGAGAAGAGTTAAGAAAGGCATGGGAGGCATCTCGTCCGACCTCTGACACATTCCTCTTAGCTTTATCTTTCACATTCACCTCTCCTCAATTTTCACCTTCACTTATTTTCCTCTCTCTTGCCTATTCTTTTCATCCCTACACCTCTATCTCTCTCCTGTCTCTTCTTTCCCTTAACTTCTATCCATCTCCTCTCCTCTTCACCTCTATCTCTCTACTGTCTCTTCTCACCCCTCCACTTCTCTCTCTCTCTCTCTCTCTCTCTCCCAAGTACACACCACACCGTGGTTGCAGTAGTACTCTCATCTCGCTGAGTAGCTGCCTCAGTAACTACTGCTGAGGCTCGTTACCCGGTGCCCCGGGGGCTCGTTTAACCTTGTTACAGCACGTTGTTAGCGTCACTGCCAACCAGCGTGACCAACATGAATACTGGAGCCCTGGTTGTGGTGTCCAACATGAGGGAGTGTTGTGGGGGGATTTATCATGCTAACAGTGTTGTGGGGGGATTTATCATGCTAACAGTGTTGTGGGGGGATTTATCATGCTAACAGTGTTGTGGGGGGATTTATCAAGCTAATAGTGTTGTGAGGGGATTTATCATGCTAACAGTGTAGTGAGAGGTGTTGTGGGGGATTTATCATGCTAAGAGTGTTGTGTGAGGTGTTGTGGGGGAATTTATCATGCTAACAGTGTTGTGGGGGATTTATCATGCTAACAGTGTTGTGGGGGATTTATCATGCTAACAGTGTTGTGGCGGTTGTAGGGGATTTATCATACTAACAGTGATGTGGGGGATTTATCATGCTAAGTGTTGTGCGTGGGATTTATCATGCTAATAGTGTTGTGGGGGATTATTTCTGTTAAGTGTTGTGGGAGGAACTGTGGGGGATGTATCATGTTTATAGTGACAGGGGAGAAGATATAAGGGATCTCACTCTCTCTCTTATTTTTATGAAGTTTTTTAGGTAAAGAGTTCGCAGCTTCATATACAACCTAAGAGTTGTTACCTACATCAGCTCATTTGAAAACCTTTTTATTGTTATGAGACATACAAGTAGGGAAGAGGATGAAGTTAGAGTCATCCGTGAGCCAGATATTTCATTTTATCAGCTGACTTTATTTTACTGATGCCGTCAGGTTGTATGAGCTTATTCCAGGCTCGAGTCATTCTAGGAATGAATGATCTCAGATGAAGTGATATTCTTGAAAAAGGTACAGCTGGAGTGTAGTTGCTGTTTGCTGCCCGTCTTGTTGTACAGAAGCTGTCTTCTCGCTGTCCGCTAAGTGGAACCACTGTAGTACCTTGGCAACACTGGTTTTGTACATAACAGTACGGTCACCCACATCCCTCCTGTGCTGAAGGCTCTGCTGGAGTGACAGATCTGTTCAAGCCGAGGTCCAGGCGAGAGATGAGGCGTCTTCAATTTTCTATTCTGTCAAGAAAGCGTAGATGAGACGGGAGCAGGCAATTCAAGAAAGTGGGGCATACTCAAGGTGTGAGTGTACTTGCGCTTCGTACAGTTTTGTAACCTCTACTGTCGAGCAGATACGATATACGCCTTAGTGATGTTAGCTTCCTGGCCGCATTGCTTGCAAGATTTACTATGTGGTTCTTCATGGTCAGTTTGGGATCAAATTTCACCCCAAGGATAGTAACTTCATCCCCAGGATCCAACACTCTCCCAATCATTCTTACCACTGCTCCAGTACTACCATCATGACGGACAGAGACCACCATCATTTGTGTTTTCTCAGAAGCATATGTAACCCGCCATCGATTTCCCTAGGTTGACACAGCTGTAAGCTGGTGACTGATGTAACTCAAGAGCAGCTGGCATTTCCTCTCTTGGATAAGTATAAGTCAGAGTACAGTCGTCTGCATAGATACAGGATTCTGGGATGAGTTGAAGGAGGCAGTGGAATAGACACTCTCTCTCACTCTCTCTCTCTCTCTGTCTCTCTCTCTCACTCCCTATCTCAATTATCCCTTCCATTTTCTACTTCATCACCAATCCCTTAGTTTTTTGTCATTCTCTGTCTATCTCATTTCATCACTTATTCGCCTCTCTTCCTGCTTTCCCTGTTCATCCATCCATGTCTTCCCTCTTGTCCTTTCCACCCCTCGCTTGTTCCTCCTATCAATGTCCTCTTTTTTGACGTATCTCTGTTCCTTCCCCTCTTTGTGCCTTTCTTCCTCTTCAATCTCCTCTTTATCCCGTGTTATCTTATACTCTCTCTCTCTTAATCTCAATTTTATGCGTCTTGTGTTTATGTCTCTTGTACTCACCTACTTGTGGTTGAATGGGGGTGAGTCTCAGCTCCTGGCCCAGTCTGTAACACTACACTGACTTTCCACTGCCTGACCAGCTGAAGGCTAAAGTATTAGTTCCTAACATCCCTGTGACTCATCTGACTTTTTATTTAACCTCCAGCTGTGCCCTTGTGTACCTGATTCACGCCTCTCTAAATAGACTCTCCCTGTCCATCCCTGCCAATTCCTCCCAGGACTTTGTACGTCGTGGTCATGTCTCCCCCTGGGCCTTCTCTCTTCTTGTGGCGTCAGGTTTAGCCTCGCCTAATTTGTCATATTCCTAATAGAGAAATTATAGATAAAACCCCTGCGGATTTATCGCTTTCTTTTCATTTATATTCGTTCTTGCTTCATTTTCCGCAAGTTCTTCTATCCTTTTGTTTTGTGATTTGTTTACCTTTCTAATTATTCTCCCTTTCTTCCTCTTCCTCCTCCTCCTCTTGGTATCCTCCTCTTTCTCTCCTTATCTGCTCTTCTTCCCCTCTTCGTCTCCTCCTCTTCCTCCCTCAAGCTATGACGAGAGTGTCAACAAAAGCCTGGCACTTCATTAATGCCTGTGTGTGTGTGTGTGTGTGTGTGTGTGTGTGTGTGTGTGTGTGTGTGTGTGTGTGTGTGTGTGTGTGTGTGTGTGTGTGTGTGTGTGTGTGTGTGTGTGTGTGTGTGTGTGTGTGTGTCTGTGTGTGTGTGTGCGTGCGTGCGTGTGTGTGTGTGTGTACTCACCTAGTTGTACTCACCTAGTTGAGGTTGCGGGGGTCGAGTCCGAGCTCCTGGCCCCGCCTCTTCACTGATCGCTACTAGGTCACTCTCCCTGAGCCGTGAGCTTTATCGTACCTCTGCTTAAAGCTATGTATGGATCCTGCCTCCACTACATCGCTTCCCAAACTATTCCACTTACTGACTACTCTGTGGCTGAAGAAATACTTCCTAACATCCCTGTGATTCATCTGTGTCTTTAGCTTCCAACTGTGTCCCCTTGTTACTGTGTCCAATCTCTGGAACATCCTGTTTTTGTCCACCTTGTCAATTCCTCTCAGTATTTTGTATGTCGTTATCATGTCCCCCCTATCTCTCCTGTCCTCCAGTGTCGTCAGGTTGATTTCCCTTAACCTCTCCTCGTAGGACATACCTCTTAGCTCTGGGACTAGTCTTGTTGCAAACCTTTGCACTTTCTCTAGTTTCTTTACGTGCTTGGCTAGGTGTGGGTTCCAAACTGGTGCCGCATACTCCAATATGGGCCTAACGTATACGGTGTACAGGGTCCTGAACGATTCCTTATTAAGATGTCGGAATGCTGTTCTGAGGTTTGCTAGGCGCCCATATGCTGCAGCAGTTATTTGGTTGATGTGCGCTTCAGGAGATGTGCCTGGTGTTATACTCACCCCAAGATCTTTTTCCTTGAGTGAGGTTTGTAGTCTCTGACCCCCTAGACTGTACTCCGTTTGCGGCCTTCTTTGCCCTTCCCCAATCTTCATGACTTTGCACTTGGTGGGATTGAACTCCAGGAGCCAATTGCTGGACCAGTTCTGC
>NC_091367.1:8149171-8174171 GCF_038502225.1 Cherax quadricarinatus
ATGATGGTAGTGGTGATAGTAGTAGTGGTGATGGTAGTAGTGGTGATGGTAGTAGTGGTGATGGTAGTAGTGGTGATGGTAGTAGTGGTGATGGTAGTAGTGATGATGGTAGTAATGGTGATGGTAGTAGTGGTGATGGTAGTAGTGATGATGGTAGTAGTGGTGATGGTAGTAGTGGTGATGGTAGTAGTGGTGATGGTAGTAGTGGTGATGGTAGTAGTGGTGATGTTAGTAGTGATGATGGTAGTAGTGGTAATGGTAGTAGTAGTGATGGTAGTAGTGATGATGGTAGTAGTGGTGATGGTAGTAGTGGTGATGGTAGTAGTGGTGATGGTAGTAGTGATGATGGTAGTAGTGGTGATGGTAGTAGTGGTGATGGTAGTAGTGGTGATGGTAGTAGTAGTGATGGTAGTAGTGATGATGGTAGTAGTGGTGATGGTAGAAGTGGTGATGGTAGTAGTGGTGATGGTAGTAGTGATAATGGTAGTAGTGGTGATGGTAGTAGTGGTGATGGTAGTAGTGGTGATGGTAGTAGTGGTGATGGTAGTAGTGGTGATGGTAGTAGTGGTGATGGTAGTAGTGGTGATGGTAGTAGTGGTGATGGTAGTAGTGGTGATGGTAGTAGTGATAATGGTAGTAGTGGTGATGGTAGTAGTGATGATGGTAGTAGTGGTGATGGTAGTAGTGGTGATGGTAGTAGTGGTGATGGTAGTAGTGGTGATGGTAGTAGTGATAATGGTAGTAGTGGTGATGGTAGTAGTGATGATGGTAGTAGTGGTGATGGTAGTAGTGGTGATGGTAGTAGTGGTGATGGTAGTAGTGGTGATGGTAGTAGTGGTGATGGTAGTAGTGTTTATGGTAGTAGTGTTGATGGTAGTAGTGATGATGGTAGTAGTGGTGATGGTAGTAGTGGTGATGGTAGTAGTGGTGATGGTAGTAGTGGTGATGGTAGTAGTGGTGATGGTAGTAGTGGTGATGGTAGTAGTGGTGATGGTAGTAGTGGTGATGGTAGTAGTGGTGATGGTAGTAGTGGTGATGGTAGTAGTGGTGATGGTAGTAGTGGTGATGGTAGTAGTGGTGATGGTAGTAGTGGTGATGGTAGTAGTGGTGATGGTAGTAGTGGTGATGGTAGTAGTGGTGATGGTAGTAGTGGTGATGGTAGTAGTGGTGATGGTAGTAGTGGTGATGGTAGTAGTGGTGATGGTAGTAGTGGTGATGGTAGTAGTGGTGATGGTAGTAGTGGTGATGGTAGTAGTGGTGATGGTAGTAGTGGTGATGGTAGTAGTGGTGATGGTAGTAGTGGTGATGGTAGTAGTGGTGATGGTAGTAGTGGTGATGGTAGTAGTGGTGATGGTAGTAGTGGTGATGGTAGTAGTGGTGATGGTAGTAGTGGTGATGGTAGTAGTGGTGATGGTAGTAGTGGTGATGGTAGTAGTGGTGATGGTAGTAGTGGTGATGGTAGTAGTGGTGATGGTAGTAGTGGTGATGGTAGTAGTGGTGATGGTAGTAGTGGTGATGGTAGTAGTGGTGATGGTAGTAGTGGTGATGGTAGTAGTGGTGATGGTAGTAGTGGTGATGGTAGTAGTGGTGATGGTAGTAGTGGTGATGGTAGTAGTGGTGATGGTAGTAGTGGTGATGGTAGTAGTGGTGATGGTAGTAGTGGTGATGGTAGTAGTGGTGATGGTAGTAGTGGTGATGGTAGTAGTGGTGATGGTAGTAGTGGTGATGGTAGTAGTGGTGATGGTAGTAGTGGTGATGGTAGTAGTGGTGATGGTAGTAGTGGTGATGGTAGTAGTGGTGATGGTAGTAGTGGTGATGGTAGTAGTGGTGATGGTAGTAGTGGTGATGGTAGTAGTGGTGATGGTAGTAGTGGTGATGGTAGTAGTGGTGATGGTAGTAGTGGTGATGGTAGTAGTGGTGATGGTAGTAGTGGTGATGGTAGTAGTGGTGATGGTAGTAGTGGTGATGGTAGTAGTGGTGATGGTAGTAGTGGTGATGGTAGTAGTGGTGATGGTAGTAGTGGTGATGGTAGTAGTGGTGATGGTAGTAGTGGTGATGGTAGTAGTGGTGATGGTAGTAGTGGTGATGGTAGTAGTGGTGATGGTAGTAGTGGTGATGGTAGTAGTGGTGATGGTAGTAGTGGTGATGGTAGTAGTGGTGATGGTAGTAGTGGTGATGGTAGTAGTGGTGATGGTAGTAGTGGTGATGGTAGTAGTGGTGATGGTAGTAGTGGTGATGGTAGTAGTGGTGATGGTAGTAGTGGTGATGGTAGTAGTGGTGATGGTAGTAGTGGTGATGGTAGTAGTGGTGATGGTAGTAGTGGTGATGGTAGTAGTGGTGATGGTAGTAGTGGTGATGGTAGTAGTGGTGATGGTAGTAGTGGTGACGGTAGTAGTGGTGACGGTAGTAGTGGTGATGGTAGTAGTGGTGATGGTAGTAGTGGTGATGGTAGTAGTGGTGATGGTAGTAGTGGTGATGGTAGTAGTGGTGATGGTAGTAGTGGTGATGGTAGTAGTGGTGATGGTAGTAGTGGTGATGGTAGTAGTGGTGATTGTAGTAGTGTTGTTGGTAGTTGTGATGGTAGTAGTGGTGATGGTAGTAGTGGTGAGTAGTAGTGGTGATGGTAGTAGTGGTGATGGTAGTAGTGGTGATGGTAGTAGTGTAGTGGTGATGGTAGTAGTGGTGATGGTAGTAGTGATGGTAGTAGTGTGATGAGTAGGTGGTAGTAGTGGTGAGGTAGTAGTGGTGATGGTAGTAGTGGTGATGGTAGTAGTGGTGATGGTAGTAGTGGTGATGGTAGTAGTGGTGATGGTAGTAGTGGTGATGGTAGTAGTGGTGATGGTAGTAGTGGTGATGGTAGTAGTGGTGATGGTAGTAGTGGTGATGGTAGTAGTGGTGATGGTAGTAGTGGTGATGGTAGTAGTGGTGATGGTAGTAGTGGTGATGGTAGTAGTGGTGATGGTAGTAGTGGTGATGGTAGTAGTGGTGATGGTAGTAGTGGTGATGGTAGTAGTGGTGATGGTAGTAGTGGTGATGGTAGTAGTGGTGATGGTAGTAGTGGTGATGGTAGTAGTGGTGATGGTAGTAGTGGTGATGGTAGTAGTGGTGATGGTAGTAGTGGTGATGGTAGTAGTGGTGATGGTAGTAGTGGTGATGGTAGTAGTGGTGATGGTAGTAGTGGTGATGGTAGTAGTGGTGATGGTAGTAGTGGTGATGGTAGTAGTGGTGATGGTAGTAGTGGTGATGGTAGTAGTGGTGATGGTAGTAGTGGTGATGGTAGTAGTGGTGATGGTAGTAGTGGTGATGGTAGTAGTGGTGATGGTAGTAGTGGTGATGGTAGTAGTGGTGATGGTAGTAGTGGTGATGGTAGTAGTGGTGATGGTAGTAGTGATGATGGTAGTAGTGGTGATGGTAGTAGTGGTGATGGTAGTAGTGGTGATGGTAGTAGTGGTGATGGTAGTAGTGGTGATGGTAGTAGTGGTGATGGTAGTAGTGGTGATGGTAGTAGTGGTGATGGTAGTAGTGGTGATGGTAGTAGTGGTGATGGTAGTAGTGGTGATGGTAGTAGTGGTGATGGTAGTAGTGGTGATGGTAGTAGTGGTGATGGTAGTAGTGGTGATGGTAGTAGTGGTGATGGTAGTAGTGGTGATGGTAGTAGTGGTGATGGTAGTAGTGGTGATGGTAGTAGTGGTGATGGTAGTAGTGGTGATGGTAGTAGTGGTGATGGTAGTAGTGGTGATGGTAGTAGTGATGATGGTAGTAGTGGTGATGGTAGTAGTGGTGATGGTAGTAGTGGTGATGGTAGTAGTGGTGATGGTAGTAGTGGTGATGGTAGTAGTGATGGTAGTAGTGGTGATGGTAGTAGTGGTGATGGTAGTAGTGGTGATGGTAGTAGTGGTGATGGTAGTAGTGGTGATGGTAGTAGTGGTGATGGTAGTAGTGGTGATGGTAGTAGTGGTGATGGTAGTAGTGGTGATGGTAGTAGTGGTGATGGTAGTAGTGGTGATGGTAGTAGTGGTGATGGTAGTAGTGGTGATGGTAGTAGTGGTGATGGTAGTAGTGGTGATGGTAGTAGTGGTGATGGTAGTAGTGGTGATGGTAGTAGTGGTGATGGTAGTAGTGGTGATGGTAGTAGTGGTGATGGTAGTAGTGGTGATGGTAGTAGTGATGATGGTAGTAGTGGTGATGGTAGTAGTGGTGATGGTAGTAGTGGTGATGGTAGTAGTGGTGATGGTAGTAGTGGTGATGGTAGTAGTGGTGATGGTAGTAGTGGTGATGGTAGTAGTGGTGATGGTAGTAGTGGTGATGGTAGTAGTGGTGATGGTAGTGCTAAGAACAGAGGAAGTGAAATAACATGATATACGGAAGAAAATTGGGATATCAGGCAGTAAAGAGGAAAATATAAGGAGGTAGGGAGAGAATGAACAGACAATGAAGGGAGAGAGGGAAGGAAGAGAATGAAGGGAGACAGTGAAGGAAGGGGAGAATGAAAAGAGAATGGAGAAAATGAAGGAAAGGAGGGAATGGAGGGAGACAGGAAGTTGAGGTAGGGGAAATGGTACTACTGCCAAAAGATTTTGTCCCTATGGACGAATTTATGTGACAGTGACCACTGGTCCTGTGAGTGAAGATGACACCATAAGACATAAGAACATAAGAAGAAGAAGACTATAAGAACGAAGGAACACTGCAGAAGGCCTACTGGCCCATGCGAGGCAGGTCCAAGTCTCCTACCGGCTTAAGCCAATGCACCCAACCTAGTCAGGTCAGGTCACATTGACTTAAGGGAGGAACACGGCAACCGACCTGGTAGCTCAAGCTATCAGGTCCAACTCACACCCACCCACATCCAATCATGTATTTATCCAACCTATTTTTAAAACTACACAACGTTTTAGCCTCAATAACTGTACTCGGGAGTTTGTTCCACTCATCCACAACTCTATTACCAAACCAGTACTTTCCTATATCCTTCCTGAATCTGAATTTTTCCAACTTAAAACCATTGCTGCGAGTCCTGTCTAGGCTAGATATTTTCAGCACACTATTTACATCCCCTTTATTTATTCCTGTCTTCCATTTATACACCTCAATCATATCACCCCTAATTCTACGTCTTTCTAGAGAGTGCAGATTCAGGGCCCTTAGTCTATCCTCATAGGGAAGGTTTCTGATACATGGGATCAACTTTGTCATCCTCCTTTATACATTTTCCAGAGAATTTATATCCATTCTGTAATACGGTGACCACAACTGTGCAGCATAATCTAAATGAGGCCTAACCAATGATGTATAGAGTTGAAGAACAACCTGAGGACTCCTATTATTTATGCTTCTTGATATGAAGCCAAGGATTCTATTAGCTTTATTGCGAACACTTATGCACTGTTGTCTTGGTTTCAGATTACTGCTAACCAGAACTCCTAAATCTTTTTCGCAATCCGTAATATTAAGATCTACATTATTTAGTTTATATGTGGCATGGTTATTGTCCTGTCCAACATTTAGAACTTTGCATTTGTCTATATTAAACTGCATCTGCCACTTCTCCGACCATTGCATCAGTCTATTCAAATCTTCCTGGAGTGCTCGAATGTCCTCGTCAGAATGAATTCGACGGCCTATTTTGGTGTCATCGGTAAACTTGCCGATGTCGCTCTTTATGCCCTCATCTATGTCGTTTATGTAGATTGTGAACAGCAGGGGGCCCAACACTGACCCCTGTGGAACACCGCTCGTGACGCTTCCCCACTCTGATTTCTCCCCATTTATGCAAACTCTCTGCTGCCTATTTGTCAACCATGCCTCTATCCAGGAAAAAATTTCTCCTCCCATTACATGTGCTTTAATTTTCCTCAATAGTCTCTGATGTGGGACCCTGTCAAAAGCCTTACTGAATTCCATATACACAATATCATATTCATTACCATGATCTACCTCCTCAAATACCTTAGTGAAAAAAGTTAATAAATTCGTAAGGCAGGAACGCCCCTTTGTAAAACCATGCTGAGATTCGTTGATTAATTTATGCTTTTCAAGGTGGCTACGAACTGCCTCGGCAATTATTGATTCCATAAATTTTCCCACTATGGAGGTTAGGCTTATTGGTCTATAGTTCGAAGCTAAGGACCTGTCACCTGTTTTGAAAATAGGTATCACATTTGCCATTTTCCACTTATCTGGCACCATGCCAGTTTGTAGTGATATGTTGAAAAGATTAGCCAAAGGTGTGCTAAGATCCTCTTTACATTCCTTTAGAACCCTTGCATACAGTTCATCAGGGCCTGGGTGAAGATGACACCATAAGACAGTGAAGATGACACCATAAGACAGTGAAGATGACACCATAAGACAGTGAAGATGACACCATAAGACAGTGAAGGTGACACCATAAGACAGTGAAGATGACACAATAAGACAGTGAAGATGACACCATAAGACAGTGAAGATGACACCATAAGACAGTGAAGATGACACCATAAGACAGTGAAGGTGACACCATAAGACAGTGAAGATGACACCATAAGACAGTGAAGATGACACCATAAGACAGTGAAGATGACACCATAAGACAGTGAAGGTGACACCATAAGACAGTGAAGATGACACCATAAGACAGTGAAGATGACACCATAAGACAGTGAAGATGACACCATAAGACAGTGAAGATGACACCATAAGACAGTGAAGATGACACCATAAGACAGTGAAGATGACACCATAAGACAGTGAAGATGACACCATAAGACAGTGAAGGTGACACCATAAGACAGTGAAGATGACACCATAAGACAGTGAAGATGACACCATAAGACAGTGAAGATGACACCATAAGACAGTGAAGGTGACACCATAAGACAGTGAAGATGACACCATAAGACAGTGAAGATGACACCATAAGACAGTGAAGATGACACCATAAGACAGTGAAGGTGACACCATAAGATAGTGAAGATGACACCATAAGACAGTGAAGATGACACCATAAGACAGTGAAGATGACACCATAAGACAGTGAAGATGACACCATAAGACAGTGAAGATGACACCATAAGACAGTGAAGATGACACAATAAGAGCGAAGATGACACCATAAGACAGTGAAGATGACACCATAAGACAGTGAAGATGACACCATAAGACAGTGAAGATGACACAATAAGACTGAAGATGACACCATAAGACAGTGAAGATGACACCATAAGACAGTGAAGATGACACAATAAGACAGTGAAGGTGACAACATAAGACAGTGAAGATGACACCATAAGACAGTGAAGATGACACCATAAGACAGTGAAGATGACACAATAAGACAGTGAAGGTGACACCATAAGACAGTGAAGATGACACCATAAGACAGTGAAGATGACACAATAAGACAGTGAAGATGACACAATAAGACAGTGAAGGTGACACCATAAGACAGTGAAGATGACACCATAAGACAGTGAAGATGACACAATAAGACAGTGATGACACAATAAGACAGTGAAGGTGACACCATAAGACAGTGAAGATGACACCATAAGACAGAGAAGATGACACAATAAGACAGTGAAGATGACACAATAAGACAGTGAAGACACAATAAGACAGTGAAGATGACACAATAAGTGAAGATGACACAATAAGACAGTGAAGATGACACAATAAGACAGTGAAGATGACACAATAAAACAGTGAAGATGACACAATAAGACAGTGAAGATGAGTGTGAAAGATATTAGTGAAGGTGAAAGTGATTAGTGCGCGTGAAAGTGACAAGTGATCAGTAAATACGAAAGTGACGTTACTTAATAAAGATGAAAGTGACGTGGCTTAAGAAAGACGTAAGTAACGTAACTTGACCAGGAAAGTGACGTAACTCAACAAACACGGAGTAATTAGCTTTAAGATGCAGTAATTAGCTTTAAGACGCAGTAATTAGCGTTGAGACGCAGTAATTAGCGTTGAGATGCAGCAATTAGCTTTCAGATGCAGTAATTAGCATTGTGATGCATTGGCGTTAAGATGCAATAATTAGCGTTGAGGAGCAGTAATTAGTATTAAGACAGTAATTAGAGTTGAGACGCAGTAATTCGTGCTTCTAGGCAGGTTAATTAGCGTCTAGGGGCCGCAGATTACTCAGGTTATAATCACCCCTCAATTACGCTAGTCTCCCCCCCCCCCCCGAGCCCAGCAACGTGCGTAACTGCGTTAGTGCTGCGTAACAGCCTTGTTACGAGGTGATTAATGGAGGGTGAATTGCTTGGCGTAAGAGTAATAATGGTAATAATATTTTATTATTATTGCTGATATTATTATTATTATTATTATTATTATTATTGTTATTATTATTCCTGCTGCTATTATTATTATTATTAAAATATTGCCAGAATTTTTTTCCCGTTTTCTTCCTCCAAATTTTCGATAATATTTCTCTCCTAACTCGAGAACTCCTCGTCTAATAGGCTTCAAACTTTCAACACTTGGGTAGGTCAGCGGGAGCCAAATTCTCGGCACAACTGGCATGGTCACGTGCGCTATGACCAGAGTTACTGTACCCATCCCCATCCTCCTGGAATGTCTGCGATACCTTGCAAAATCCTAGGCGGTATAATTCCAAACCTTTACAAAGAATGAAAAAAAAATTAGCTTCCTGTATGTAAATAACCCGGACATAGGTGAAAGAAACGTATGGCGACGCTTCGGTCCCACTTGGACCATTGACTAGACACACTAACACATGAAGGTGAGGGAGCCAGTGCACACAGGGACGGGACGCAGAGAGGAAGAAGGTAATGGAGCATTACCTCTCACAACTTTTTATTACTCGAGAATGCCTTAGTCGATGGGCTTCAAATTTTCACCGCTTGTATAACGTATCTCAGGCAAGAGTCGTGGGTTTATACGCATGCGTAGGTGTACTGTGCACAATACCACATAGGTCAGTCTCAAATTTTGTGTCCGTGTGATAGGTGGAGACACGCGCTTCTGATCCACTTTCAAATCTGAACAGTATTGCGTCATGTGCAACACCTGGGAATCTTTATTTGTAGACGTTTCGCCCCTGCACTGGCCTTATCAATACAAGGACATAATGTGAAGACAGTAGAACTATGTCCAAAAGTTGAGGTAATCAGTCCCTCAGCCCAAGGCGGGGCTGATTACCTCATTTTAACTTAATAAGTTTAATTTTAACTGAGGAAGTTTATAATATTAGTCTCCATGTGATGACTTGTGACTGACTCCCCTAACACTCCTCACATCTTCAACACTAATGCTCAGTTATAACTTACATGGAGACAGTAAGTCAGGAGAGTAATTGATCCGTATATTTCGACCCTTTTCAGAGGTCCTCTTCAGCAGAAGAGGATCGAATTATACAGATCAATTTATCTCCCGAATTTCTGTCACTATGTGGGTTCTTACTGAGCACTGACAAGTGTTCATTATACTTTAATTATTCTTCATTATTCACTATTCTGCCTGATTCTTTGTTATTATTCATTATTCTGTATTATTCTTCATTATTTTGCGTTGTACAGTTATGTCGCAGTCTCCACTATTCCAATAGCATGCATTGATGGACAGGGAACGAGAGAGAGAGAGAGAGAGAGAGAGAGAGAGAGAGAGAGAGAGAGGGGGGGGAGGGGGGAACTAGCGAGAGAGAATTGGGTGTACTAGGGGACCACTCACACGGGAGGTCATCAGTGGCCGGAACTCATTACTACAACAGTTGGGAAAGTTACTTAGGGGAGCAGTCCCAGCAGGGTCACTGTGTTGGACCAGGTGTGCTGGCTGGGGGTCGAGGCACCGCCTCACCCTCCCCCTCGTTTCAGCTGCACTGACCCGATGAAAGTGTATGATGGTGTATGGTGGTAGTGTATGATGGTAGTGTATGATGGTGTATGGTGTATGATGGTGTATGGTGTATGATGGTGTATGGTGTATGATGGTGTATGGTGTATGATGGTAGTGTATGATGGTGGTGTATAATGGTAGTGTATGATGGTGGTGTATGATGGTAGTGTATAATGGCAGTGTATGATGGTGGTGTATGATGGTAGTGTATGATGGCGGTGTATGATGGTGGTGTATGATGGTGGTGTATGATGGTAGTGTATGATGGTGGTGTATGATGGTAGTGTATGATGGTAGTGTATGATGGTAGTGTATGATGGTAGTGTATGATGGTAGTGTATGATGGCAGTGTATGATGGTAGTGTATGATGGTAGTGTATGATGGTGGTGTATGATGGTGGTGTATGATGGTGGTGTATGATGGTAGTGTATGATGGTGGTGTATGATGGTGGTGTATGATGGTGGTGTATGATGGTAGTGTATGATGGTGGTGTATGATGGTGGTGTATGATGGTGGTGTATGATGGTGGTGTATGATGGTGGTGTATGATGGTGGTGTATGATGGTGGTGTATGATGGTGGTGTATGATGGTGGTGTATGATGGCAGTGTATGATGGTGGTGTATGATGGTGGTGTATGATGGTGGTGTATGATGGTGGTGTATGATGGTGGTGTATGATGGTGGTGTATGATGGTGGTGTATGATGGTGGTGTATGATGGTGGTGTATGATGGTAGTGTATGATGGTGGTGTATGATGGTAGTGTATGATGGTGGTGTATGATGGTAGTGTATGATGGTGGTGTATGATGGTAGTGTATGATGGTGGTGTATGATGGTAGTGTATGATGGTGGTGTATGATGGTAGTGTATGATGGTGGTGTATGATGGTAGTGTATGATGGTAGTGTATGATGGTGTATGATGGTAGTGTATGATGGTGGTGTATGATGGTAGTGTATGATGGTGGTGTATGATGGTAGTGTATGATGGTGGTGTATGATGGTGGTGTATGATGGTAGTGTATGATGGTGTATGATGGTAGTGTATGATGGTGGTGTATGATGGAGGTGTATGATGGTGGTGTATGATGGCAGTGTATGATGGTGGTGTATGATGGTGTATGATGGTAGTGTATGATGGTGTATGATGGTAGTGTATGATGGTGTATGATGGTAGTGTATGATGGTGGTGTATGATGGTAGTGTATGATGGTAGTGTATGATGGTAGTGTATGATGGCAGTGTATGATGGTAGTGTATGATGGTGTATGATGGCAGTGTATTGAGGCAGACTACCCCTGGCCTCTCCTCCTGCACGACCTCTCACACTACCCCTGGCCTCTCCTCCTGCACGACCTCTCACACTACCCCTCACCTCTCCTCCTGCACGACCTCTCACACTACCCCTCACCTCTCCTCCTGCACGACCTCTCACACTACCCCTCACCTCTCCTGCACGACCTCTCACACTACCCCTCACCTCTCCTCCTGCACGACCTCTCACACTACCCCTCACCTCTCCTGCACGACCTCTCACACTACCCCTCACCTCTCCTCCTGCACGACCTCTCACACTACCCCTCACCTCTCCTGCACGACCTCTCACACTACCCCTCACCTCTCCTCCTGCACGACCTCTCACACTACCCCTCACCTCTCCTCCTGCACGACCTCTCACACTACCACTCACCTCTCCTCCTGCACGACTCTCACACTACCCCTCACCTCTCCTCCTGCACGACCTCTCACACTACCCCTCACCTCTCCTCCTGCACGACCTCTCACACTACCCCTCACCTCTCCTCCTGCACGACCTCTCACACTACCCCTCACCTCTCCTCCTGCACGACCTCTCACACTACCCCTCACCTCTCCTCCTGCACGACCTCTCACACTACCCCTCACCTCTCCTGCACGACCTCTCACACTACCACTCACCTCTCCTCCTGCACGACCTCTCAAAATTTTTAAAATTTCGGAATACAAAAAAAAAGACCCATAGAAACGATAAAAAATTAATAAATAAAAAAGGACAAAGCTGACGGCCTAAATTTTTAATTACCCCCAAAAAATATATCAAAACTCTTAATTAAAAAAAATATATTAATCCTCCTAATTTCTTTTTGTGACCAATTATGAACGTCAGTCATGAATTATAGACATTAATCATCAGTTATAGACATTAGTCGTGAATTATAGACATCAGTCACAAATTATCGATATTAGTCACGAATTATAGACAGTAACGAATTACAGACATTAGTCGTGAATTATAGACATCAATCATGATTTATAAACATTAGTCACGAATTATAGACATAAGTTACGAGTTATAAACATTAATCAAGAATTATAAACATTAATAATCGGTAATAAACATTAATCATTAATTATAAACATTAATCATCAATTTTAAACGTTACTCATCAATTTTAAACGTTACTCATCAATTATAAACGTTACTCATCAATTATAAACATTAATCATCAATTATAAACATTAATCATCAATTATAAACGTTACTCATCAATTATAAACATTAATCATCAATTATAAACGTTACTCATCAATTATAAACATTAATCATCAATTATAAACGTTACTCATCAATTATAAACGTTACTCATCAATTATAAACGTTACTCATCAATTTTAAACGTTACTCATCAATTATAAACATTAATCATCAATTATAAACATTAATCATCAATTATAAACATTAATCATCAATTTTAAACGTTACTCATCAATTTTAAACGTTACTCATCAATTATAAACGTTACTCATCAATTATAAACGTTACTCATCAATTATAAACGTTATTCATCAATTATAAACGTTACTCATCAATTTTAAACGTTACTCATCAATTTTTTCCCCTGGTTGGTGTTGCCGGCACGTAAGTGAAGTTACATTGTAACAATGATGGTAGTGTTACATTGTAACAATGATGGTAGTGTTACATTGTAACAATGATGGTAGTGTTACATTGTAACAATGATGGTAGTGTTACATTGTAACAATGATGGTAGTGTTACATTGTAACAATGATGGTAGTGTTACATTGTAACAATGATGGTAGTGTTACATTGTAACAATGATGGTAGTGTTACATTGTAACAATGCTGGTAGCTGGTAGTACATTGTAACAATGATGGGGGTAGTGTTACATTGTAACAATGTGTTACATTGTACATTGTAGTGTTACATTGTATGATGGGGAGTGTTACATTGTAACAATGATGGGGAGTACATTGTAACAATGATGGGGAGTGTTACATTGTAACAATGATGGGGAGTGTTACATTGTAACAATGATGGTACATTGTAACAATGATTACATTGTAACAATGATGGGAGTGTTACATTGTAACAATGATGGTACTGTTACATTGTAACAATGATGGGGAGTGTTACATTGTAACAATGATGGGAGTGTTACAATGATGTGTTACACAATGATGGGGAGTGTTACATTGTAACAATGATGGGGAGTGTTACATTGTAACAATGATTACATTGTAACAATGATGGTAGTGTTACATTGTAACAATGATGGGAGTGTTACATTGTTACAATCATGGGAGTGTTACATTGTAACAATGATGGGGAGTGTTACATTGTAACAATGATGGGAGTGTTACATTGTAACAATGATGGTAGTGTTACATTGTAACAATGATGGGGAGTGTTACATTGTAACAATGATGGGGAGTGTTACATTGTAACAATGATGGTAGTGTTACATTGTTACAATCATGGGAGTGTTACATTGTAACAATGATGGGACTGTTACATTGTAACAATGATGGGACTGTTACATTGTAACAATGATGGGGAGTGTTACATTGTAACAATGATGGGGAGTGTTACATTGTAACAATGATGGTAGTGTTACATTGTAACAATGATGGGGAGTGTTACATTGTAACAATGATGGGAGTGTTACATTGTAACAATGTGTACATTGTAACATTGTAACAATGATGGGGAGTACATTGTGATTACATTGTAACAATGATGGGAGTGTTACATTGTAACAATGATGGGAGTACATTGTAACAATGATTGTAACAATGATAGTGTTACATTGTAACAATGATGGTAACATTGGGAGTACATTGTAACAATGATGGTACATTGTAACAATGATGGTAGTGATTACATTGTAACAATGATGGGGTGTTACATTGTAACAATGATGGTAGTGTTACATTGTAACAATGATGGTAGTGTTACATTGTAACAATGATGGTAGTGTTACATTGTAACAATGATGGTAGTGTTACATTGTAACAATGATGGTAGTGTTACATTGTAACAATGATGGTAGTGTTACATTGTAACAATGATGGTAGTGTTACATTGTAACAATGCTGGTAGTGTTACATTGTAACAATGCTGGTAGTGTTACATTGTAACAATGCTGGTAGTGTTACATTGTAACAATGCTGGTAGTGTTACATTGTAACAATGCTGGTAGTGTTACATTGTAACAATGCTGGTAGTGTTACATTGTAACAATGATGGGGAGTGTTACATTATAACAATGATGGGGAGTGTTACATTGTAACAATGATGGGGAGTGTTACATTGTAACAATGATGGGGAGTGTTACATTGTAACAATGATGGGGAGTGTTACATTGTAACAATGATGGGGAGTGTTACATTGTAACAATGATGGGGAGTGTTACATTGTAACAATGATGGGGAGTGTTACATTGTAACAATGATGGGGAGTGTTACATTGTAACAATGATGGTAGTGTTACATTGTAACAATGATGGGAGTGTTACATTGTAACAATGATGGGACTGTTACATTGTAACAATGATGGGGAGTGTTACATTGTAACAATGATGGGAGTGTTACATTGTAACAATGATGGGGAGTGTTACATTGTAACAATGATGGTAGTGTTACATTGTAACAATGATGGGGAGTGTTACATTGTAACAATGATGGGGAGTGTTACATTGTAACAATGATGGTAGTGTTACATTGTAACAATGATGGGAGTGTTACATTGTTACAATCATGGGAGTGTTACATTGTAACAATGATGGGGAGTGTTACATTGTAACAATGATGGGAGTGTTACATTGTAACAATGATGGTAGTGTTACATTGTAACAATGATGGGGAGTGTTACATTGTAACAATGATGGGGAGTGTTACATTGTAACAATGATGGTAGTGTTACATTGTTACAATCATGGGAGTGTTACATTGTAACAATGATGGGACTGTTACATTGTAACAATGATGGGACTGTTACATTGTAACAATGATGGGGAGTGTTACATTGTAACAATGATGGGGAGTGTTACATTGTAACAATGATGGTAGTGTTACATTGTAACAATGATGGGGAGTGTTACATTGTAACAATGATGGGAGTGTTACATTGTAACAATGATGGTAGTGTTACATTGTAACAATGATGGGGAGTGTTACATTGTAACAATGATGGTAGTGTTACATTGTAACAATGATGGGGAGTGTTACATTGTAACAATGATGGGGAGTGTTACATTGTAACAATGATGGGGAGTGTTACATTGTAACAATGATGGGAGTGTTACATTGTAACAATGATGGGAGTGTTACATTGTAACAATGATGGGGAGTGTTACATTGTAACAATGATGGGGAGTGTTACATTGTAACAATGATGGGAGTGTTACATTGTAACAATGATGGTAGTGTTACATTGTAACAATGATGGTAGTGTTACATTGTAACAATGATGGGAGTGTTACATTGTAACAATGATGGTAGTGTTACATTGTAACAATGATGGGAGTGTTACATTGTAACAATGATGGTAGTGTTACATTGTAACAATGATGGGAGTGTTACAATGTAACAATGATGGTAGTGTTACATTGTAACAATGATGGTAGTGTTACATTGTAACAATGATGGGAGTGTTACATTGTAACAATGATGGTAGTGTTACATTGTAACAATGATGGGACTGTTACATTGTAACAATGATGGTAGTGTTACATTGTAACAATGATGGTAGTGTTACATTGTAACAATGATGGGGAGTGTTACATTGTAACAATGATGGTAGTGTTACATTGTAACAATGATGGGGAGTGTTACATTGTAACAATGATGGGGAGTGTTACATTGTAACAATGATGGTAGTGTTACATTGTAACAATGATGGGGAGTGTTACATTGTAACAATGATTGGACTGTTACATTGTAACAATGATGGTAGTGTTACATTGTAACAATGATGGGAGTGTTTCATTGTAACAATGATGGTAGTGTTACATTGTAACAATGATGGGAGTGTTACATTGTAACAATGATGGGGAGGGTTACATTGTAACAATGATGGGAGTGTTACATTGTAACAATGATGGGGAGTGTTACATTGTAACAATGATGGGAGTGTTACATTGTAACAATGATGGGAGTGTTACATTGTAACAATCATGGGAGTGTTACATTGTAACAATGATGGTAGTGTTACATTGTAACAATGATGGGAGTGTTACATTGTAACAATGATGGGGAGTGTTACATTGTAACAATGATGGGGTGTTACATTGTAACAATGATGGGAGTGTTACATTGTAACAATGATGGGGTGTTACATTGTAACAATGATGGGGTGTTACATTGTAACAATGATGGGAGTGTTACATTGTAACAATGATGGGGAGTGTTACATTGTAACAATGATGGGAGTGTTACATTGTAACAATGATGGGTGTTACATTGTAACAATGATGGGGAGTGTTACATTGTAACAATGATGGGGTGTTACATTGTAACAATGATGGGGAGTGTTACATTGTAACAATGATGGGGTGTTACATTGTAACAATGATGGGGTGTTACATTGTAACAATGATGGGAGTGTTACATTGTAACAATGATGGGGTGTTACATTGTAACAATGATGGTAGTGTTACATTGTAACAATGATGGGGTCTTACATTGTAACAATGATGGGAGTGTTACATTGTAACAATGATGGGGAGTGTTACATTGTAACAATGATGGGAGTGTTACATTGTAACAATGATGGGGAGTGTTACATTGTAACAATGATGGGGAGTGTTACATTGTAACAATGACAGGGAGTGTTACATTGTAACAATGACAGGGAGTGTTACATTGTAACAATGACAGGGAGTGTTACACTGTAACAGTGACAGGGAGTGTTACAATGTAACAATGACAGGGAGTGTTACATTGTAACAATGACAGGGAGTGTTACACTGTAACAGTGACAGGGAGTGTTACAATGTAACAATGACAGGGAGTGTTACATTGTAACAATGACAGGGAGTGTTACAATGTAACAATGACAGGGAGTGTTACATTGTAACAATGACAGGGAGTGTTACATTGTAACAATGACAGGGAGTGTTACACTGTAACAGTGACAGGGAGTGTTACATTGTAACAATGACAGGGAGTGTTACATTGTAACAATGACAGGGAGTGTTACAATGTAACAATGACAGGGAGTGTTACATTGTAACAATGAGTGTTACATTGGATTGTGTACAAAGTAGCTGAAGAGTCAGTCTGGTCATAATTGATTTTAATTGCACCGATGAAACTAGGGTGAGGGTGATTGTAAGGGAGGATGGTGAGGGGTGATTGTAAGGGAGGATGGTGAGGGTGATTGTAAGGGAGGATGGTGAGGGTGATTGTAAGGGAGGGTGGTGACGGTGATTGTAAGGGAGGGTGGTGAGGGTGATTGTAAGGGAGGATGGTGAGGGTGATTGTAAGGGAGGATGGTGAGGGTGATTGTAAGGGAGGATGGTGAGGGTGATTGTAAGGGAGGGTGGTGAGGGTGATTGTAAGGGAGGATGGTGAGGGTGATTGTAAGGGAGGGTGGTGAGGGTGATTGTAAGGGAGGGTGGTGACGGTGATTGTAAGGGAGGGTGGTGAGGGTGATTGTAAGGGAGGGTGGTGACGGTGATTGTAAGGGAGGGTGGTGAGGGTGATTGTAAGGGAGGATGGTGAGGGTGATTGTAAGGGAGGATGGTGAGGGTGATTGTAAGGGAGGATGGTGAGGGTGATTGTAAGGGAGGGTGGTGAGGGTGATTGTAAGGGAGGATGGTGAGGGTGATTGTAAGGGAGGGTGGTGACGGTGATTGTAAGGGAGGGTGGTGACGGTGATTGTAAGGGAGGGTGGTGAGGGTGATTGTAAGGGAGGGTGGTGACGGTGATTGTAAGGGAGGATGGTGAGGGTGATTGTAAGGGAGGATGGTGAGGGTGATTGTAAGGGAGGATGGTGAGGGTGATTATAAGGGAGGATGGTGAGGGTGATTGTAAGGGAGGATGGTGAGGGTGATTGTAAGGGAGGGTGGTGAGGGTAATTGTAAGGGAGGGTGGTGAGGGTGATTGTAAGGGAGGGTGGTGAGGGTGATTGTAAGGGAGGATGGTGAGGGTGATTGTAAGGGAGGGTGGTGAGGGTAATTGTAAGGGAGGGTGGTGAGGGTGACTGTAAGGGAGGGTGACTGTAAGGGAGGGTGATTGTAAGGGAGGATGGTGACGGTGATTGTAAGGGAGGATGGTGACGGTGATTGTAAGGGAGGGTGGTGAGGGTGATTGTAAGGGAGGATGGTGAGGGTGATTGTAAGGGAGGGTGGTGAGGGTGATTGTAAATGAGGGTGGTGAGGGTGATTGTAAGGGAGGGTGGTGAGGGTGATTGTAAGGGAGGGTGGTGAGGGTGATTGTAAGGGAGGACGGTGAGGGTGATTGTAAGGGAGGGTGATGAGGGTGATTGTAAATGAGGGTGGTGAGGGTGATTGTAAGGGAGGACGGTGAGGGTGATTGTAAGGGAGGGTGGTGAGGGTGATTGTAAATGAGGGTGGTGACGGTGATTGTAAGGGAGGGTGGTGAGGGTGATTGTAAGGGAGGATGGTGAGGGTGATTGTAAGGGAGGACGGTGAGGGTGATTGTAAGGGAGGATGGTGAGGGTGATTGTAAGGGAGGGTGGTGAGGGTGATTGTACGGGAGGACGTGAGTGATTGTAAGGGAGGGTGGTGAATTGTAAGGGAGGGTGGTGAGGGTGAGTGTAAGGGAGGGTGGTGAGGGTGAGTGTAAGGGAGGGTGGTGAGGGTGATTGTAAGGGCGGGTGGTGAGGGTGATTGTAAGGGAGGGTGGTGAGGGTGATTGTAAGGGAGGGTGGTGAGGGTGAGTGTAAGGGAAGGTGGTGAGGGTGAGTGTAAGGGAGGGTGGTGAGGATGAGTGTAAGGGAGGGTGATGAGGGTGAGTTTAAGGGAGGGTGGTGAGGGTGAGTGTAAGGGAGGGTGGTGAGGGTGAGTGTAAGGGAGGGTGGTGAGGGTGAGTGTAAGGGAGGGTGGTGAGGGTGAGTGTAAGGGAGGGTGGTGAGGATGAGTGTAAGGGAGGGTGATGAGGGTGAGTGTAAGGGAGGGTGGTGAGGGTGAGTGTAAGGGAGGGTGGTGAGGATGAGTGTAAAGGAGGGTGGTGAGGGTGAGTGTAAGGGAGGGTGGTGAGAATGAGTGTAAGGGAGGGTGATGAGGGTGAGTTTAAGGGAGGGTGGTGAGGGTGAGTGTAAGGGAGGGTGAGTGTAAGGGTGATGAGGGTGAGTGTAAGGGTGATGACGGTGAGTGTAAGGGAGGGTGGTGAGGGTGAGGGTGAGTGTAAGGGTGATGAGGGTGAGTGTAAGGGTGATGAGGGTGAGTGTAAGGGTGATGAGGGTGAATGTAAGGGTGATGAGGGTGAGTGTAAGGGTGATGAAGCATAAGGGTGATTATAAGAGTGTGTTAGAATACAGTTCCTTTCCTAACCTAACTTGACGTGACGTAACATAACCTAGCCTAGCCTAACCTAGCCTAGCCTCACGTAGCCTAACCTAACTTGATTTAACCTAGCCTAGCCTAACCTATCCTAACCTAACATGACGTAACCTAGCCTAGCCTAACCTAACGTAATCTAACGTACCTAACGTAAAGTAACCTAACCTAACTTAATCTAACGTTAAGTAACCTAACCCAACCTAGCTTAACGTAACCTAACATGACGTAACCTAACATGACGTAACTTACCCCAACTTATAACACAGAAAACACACATTTAAAAAAAAACTTTGAAACGTAAAAACAAACGTCGAGTATTACCACGTTAAAATAAACTTAAGAGGTAATAGATTTAGACTTAGAAATAATATAGGACAGCACTAATTTGACATAGAGTTGTGGAGGAAAAAGATTTAGAAATTCTGGTTAGGTTAGGTTAGTTATGTTATGTTAGGTTAGGTTAGGTTAGGTAAGGTTAGGTTAGGTTAGGTTAGGTTAGGTTAGGTTAGGTTAGGTTAGGTTAGTTTAGGTTAGGTTAGGTTAGGTTAGGTTAGGTTAGTTAGGAAACAGGACAAGTGTTTCCTGACGCGGGTCTGAATCATATAATGGCCCGAAGCTGGAGCTTTTGGTCATCTGACCGAGGCCTTTCCCTGGCTTACCCCTGGTGGCCTGGTGGCCTGGTGGTTAACGCTCTCGCTTCACACGGCGAGGGCCTGGGTTCGATTCCCAGCCAGAGTAGAAACATTGGACGTGTTTCTTTCCACCTGTTGTCTATGTTCCCCATCAGTAAAATGGGTACCTGGGTGTTAGTCGACTGGTGTGGGTCGCATCCTGGGACACTGACCTAAGGAGGCCTGGTCACAGACCGGGCCGCGGGGGCGTTGACCCCCGGAACTCTCTCCAGGTAAACTGATTCGTCTCCAGGTAAACATTCCACCCCTTTAAAAGTTAAAGTTACATAGCAGCAGCGTACTGGCGCTCACAACAAAGTTAATATAATTCAAAGCTTCACAGGAGGCCTGGTCACAGACCGGGCCGCGGGGGCGTTGACCCCCGGAACTCTCTCCAGGTCTCCAGGTAATCAAGAAGTATAAATAACAGAAGTCCTCATGATATTGGTATATAATACCAACAAGATGAAGAATAAGACATATGCAACATCTGGTGGGCGAAACGTCTACATGTTGCACATGTCTTATTCCTCGACTTGGTAAGGACTCATTTAGATTATACTGCGCACGTCTGTTTGCTGCAGCATGATACAGTGTGATTATTAAAATGGTATACAATACTGACAGGTTGGTTGGTAAGACACATAGGCAACAGTTAAGCAACTTTATTCCGAAACGTTTCGCCTACACAGTAGGCTTCTTCAGTCGAGTACGAAAGTTGGCAGAAGCAGTCGGAGATTTGAGGCTGTCAGTCCCTCAGCCTGGAGAAGAGTTCTGTTCCATAGTCTGAAACAACTGAAAACATCGTCTTCACATCTCTACTGCTCCTGCCTACTTTCGTACCCGCCTACTGTGTAGGCGAAACGTTTCGGAATAAAGTTGCCTAACTGTTGCCTATGTGTCTTACCTACCAACATGATACAATGTTGGCACAGAGATGAGACACAGGTGTACATACAGGAAGCTCCTTCTTATGCAGAGAATTTCTTAAGTCTAATAAGGCAATAGCTAACTGACTGACTAGATATACGCTCTCTTAGGTATATCTATACCCGGAGTATACCTGGAGGGTGTTTCGGGGGGTCAACGCCCCTGCAGCCCGGTCCATAACCAGGTAGTCGCAACAATAAATACAGGTTGGTTTACGATCGCAGGTAATGAGGATTCCAGCGTATGTGCATATTCCTAACACCCCATTTGTAGGATTCGGTTAGATTATCCTGCGCAGTTCTAGTCTCCATATTATAGAATGGAGATAATTATTATAATCACAGGGAATCGCTAAACCCGTAGGATGATACAGCGCATGTGTGAGGGGGAGGTATTCAGGCTCAATTCAGGGAACCGGAGCACAGATCCAATTCCCTAGATCAAGAGCCCCTCACCAGAGTCAAGGAGCCTCCCTTGGGGGGAAAATGGACATAAATGCGCTGGAAAACACACAGGAGGATGACAGAGTGTAATCCATGTGTCAGAAATCTTTTCTACGAGGACAGACTGAGGGCACTGAATCTACACTCTCTGGAGAGACGAAGAATTAGGGGAAATATGACTGAAGATCACAAATAGAAGACAGGAATAACTAAAGGGGATATAAATAACGCACTAAAAATATCTAACCAAGACTGGACTCGCAGGAAGGGATTCAAGTTGGAGAAATTTAGTTTAGAAAGGATATAGGAGAGTTGTGGTATGGTAACAGAGTTGTGGATGAGTGGAACAAACTCCCGAGTAGCAGTTGTGAAGGGAGAGCTTTGAGTGGATTTAGACACAGGCTGGATAATAGGTACACGAGTGGATGTGGATGGGTGTGAGTTGAACCTGCCCAGCATGGGCCTACTGCAGTATACTTCGTTTTTATGTTGTGAATGACTATATATAACTAAGTGGAGACATACACGCTCTTTCTCTCTCTCTCTCTCTCTCTCACATTCTCTCCTTCATCTGCATTTTTCCACTTCCTACCATTCCTTCCCACCTCTCCTCCCCTAACTATCAATCTCTTCCCTCCTCCTCCCTCCCCTGAGTTGCCAAGACTTAAGCCTAAAACAGCCTAAGGCTTAATTTTTAAAACCTGTTACTCCAGTCTTGTACCTCTTTTCTTCCCTCGTTCCTCTTATGTTGTTCTTCTGCTGTTCTTCATGTGTTTTGGTGTTATAGTGTTCTGTTGTTCTTCAGGCGTTCTGGTGTTCTTCAGGTGTTCTAGTGTTCTGGTATTCCTGTAGTGTTCCTTCTTCTTGTTCTCTTCCGGTGTTCTTTTAACACTGTTCTCTGAACTCTGTTTTTTCCCCTTGATCTTCTGTTCTTCTAGTTCCACTTTATCTCCTCCGCCTTCTCTCTCGACCCGCTATTCCCTTCCTCGGTGTATTCTCTCTCTCTCTCTCTCTCTCATCTCCCCTCTTCATCCGTGTCACGTACATTATCTGACACGCCGCTGTCCGTGTTAGCCCCTCGGCTAAGCCTCCTATCAGAATTGAAGGACTGATCCCCTAACATCAGATCTGAGGGACTGATCCCTTCCTATCAGATCTAAAAACTGATCCCCTAATACCACATCTGAGGGACTGATTCTCTAATACCAGATCCAAGGGACTGATCCCCTCTTATCAGATCCGAGGGACTGATCTGAGAGAGAGAGAGAGAGAGAGAGAGAGAGAGAGAGAGAGAGAGAGAGAGAGAGAGAGAGAGAGAGAGAGAGAGAGAGAGAGAGGCAGTAACAGGTATAACTTGTTGCCAGGATCGATACACCGGGCCGCCGCTGCTATATTTAGACTCGCCGAGTTTCGAATGGGAGAACTCGCCGACTGGGGGTGAGGGAGGTCCCTGACTTACTCCCTCACCATGATAACTACTACCATCCTATCATTACTACTACCATCACCATGATAACTACTACCATCACCATGATTACTACCATCTCCATGATTACTACCATCACCATGATTACTACCATCACCATGATTACTACCATCACCATCATTACTACTACCATCACCATCATAACTACCACCATCACAACTATCACCATCATTACAACCATCACTATCATAACTACCACCATCATTAATACCATCACCATCATTACCACCATCATAACTACCACCATCACCATCATAACTACCACCATCACCATCATAACTACCACCATCACCATCATAACTACCACCATCACCATCATTACCACCATCACAACTATCACCATCACCATCATAACTACCACCATCACCATCATTACCACCATCACCATCATAACTACCACCATCACCATCATTACCACCATCACCATCATTACCACCATCATAACTACCACCATCACCATCATAACTACCACCATCACCATCATTACTACCATCACCATCATAACTACCATCACCATCATAACTACCACCATCACCATCATAACTACCACCATCACCATCATAACTACCATCATCACCATCATTACTACCATCACCATCATAACTACCACCATCACCATCATAACTACCACCATCATTACTACCATCACCATCATTACCACCATCACCATCATAACTACCACAATCACCATTTACCATCATCACCATCATTACTACCATCACCATCATAACTACCACCATCACAACTATCACCATCATTACAACCATCACTATCATAACTACCACCATCATTAATACCATCACCATCATTACCACCATCATAACTACCACCATCACCATCATAACTACCACCATCTTTACCATCATCACCATCATTACTACCATCACCATCATAACTACCACCATCACAACTATCACCATCATTACTACCATCACCATCATAACTACCACCATCACCATCATAACTACCATCATCACCATCATTACTACCATCACCATCATAACTACCACCATCACCATCATAACTACCACCATCATTACTACCATCACCATCATAACTACCACCATCACCATCATAACTACCACCATCTTTACCATCATCACCATCATTACTACCATCACCATCATAACTACCACCATCACAACTATCACCATCATTACAACCATCACTATCATAACTACCACCATCATTAATACCATCACCATCATTACCACCATCATAACTACCACCATCACCATCATAACTACCACCATCTTTACCATCATCACCATCATTACTACCATCACCATCATAACTACCACCATCACAACTATCACCATCATTACTACCATCACCATCATAACTACCACCATCACCATCATAACTACCACCATCACCATCATAACTACCACCATCACCATCATTACCACCATCACAACTATCACCATCACCATCATAACTACCACCATCACCATCATTACCACCATCACCATCATAACTACCACCATCACCATCATAACTACCACCATCACCATCATTACCACCATCATAACTACCACCATCACCATCATAACTACCACCATCACCATCATTACCACCATCATAACTACCACCATCACCATCATAACTACCACCATCACCATCATTACCACCATCACCATCATAACTATCACCATCATTAATACCATCACCATCATTACCACCATCACCATCATAACTACCACCATCATAACTACCACCATAACTACCACCATCACCATCATAACTACCACCATCACCATCATTACCACCATCACCATCATAACTACCACCATCACCATCATTACCACCATCAC
>NC_091367.1:8179171-8181671 GCF_038502225.1 Cherax quadricarinatus
TCAGACTGTAATTCTTTGTTATTGATTTGCTGCCACCTGTGTGGTGTGAGACTGTACGGTGACTGTACGGTGACTGTAGTGAGACTGTACTGAGACTGTAGTGAGACTGTACGGTGACTGTAGTGAGACTGTAGTGAGACTGTAGTGAGACTGTACGGAGACTGTAGTGAGACTGTACGGAGACTGTAGTGAGACTGTACGGAGACTGTAGTGAGACTGTACGGAGACTGTAGTGAGACTGTACGGAGACTGTAGTGAGACTGTACGGTGACTGTAGTGAGACTGTACGGTGACTGTAGTGAGACTGTACGGAGACTGTAGTGAGACTGTACGGAGACTGTAGTGAGACTGTACGGAGACTGTAGTGAGACTGTACGGAGACTGTAGTGAGACTGTACGGAGACTGTAGTGAGACTGTACGGAGACTGTAGTGAGACTGTACGGTGACTGTAGTGAGACTGTACGGTGACTGTAGTGAGACTGTACGGAGACTGTAGTGAGACTGTACGGAGACTGTAGTGAGACTGTACGGAGACTGTAGTGAGACTGTACGGAGACTGTAGTGAGACTGTACGGAGACTGTAGTGAGACTGTACGGTGACTGTAGTGAGACTGTACGGTGACTGTAGTGAGACTGTACGGAGACTGTAGTGAGACTGTACGGAGACTGTAGTGAGACTGTACGGAGACTGTAGTGAGACTGTACGGAGACTGTAGTGAGACTGTACGGAGACTGTAGTGAGACTGTACGGAGACTGTAGTGAGACTGTACGGAGACTGTAGTGAGACTGTACGGAGACTGTAGTGAGACTGTACGGAGACTGTAGTGAGGCTGTACGGAGACTGTAGTGAGACTGTACGGAGACTGTAGTGAGGCTGTACGGAGACTGTAGTGAGACTGTACGGAGACTGTAGTGAGACTGTACGGAGACTGTAGTGAGACTGTACGGTGACTGTAGTGAGACTGTACGGAGACTGTAGTGAGACTGTACGGAGACTGTAGTGAGACTGTACGGTGACTGTAGTGAGACTGTACGGAGACTGTAGTGAGACTGTACGGAGACTGTAGTGAGACTGTACGGTGACTGTAGTGAGACTGTACGGAGACTGTAGTGAGACTGTACGGAGACTGTAGTGAGACTGTATGGAGACTGTAGTGAGACTGTACGGAGACTGTAGTGAGACTGTACGGAGACTGTAGTGAGACTGTACGGAGACTGTAGTGAGACTGTACGGAGACTGTAGTGAGACTGTACGGAGACTGTAGTGAGGCTGTACGGAGACTGTAGTGAGACTGTACGGAGACTGTAGTGAGACTGTACGGAGACTGTAGTGAGACTGTACGGAGACTGTAGTGAGACTGTACGGAGACTGTAGTGAGACTGTACGGAGACTGTAGTGAGACTGTACGGAGACTGTAGTGAGGCTGTACGGAGACTGTAGTGAGACTGTACGGTGACTGTAGTGAGACTGTACGGAGACTGTAGTGAGACTGTACGGAGACTGTAGTGAGACTGTACGGAGACTGTAGTGAGACTGTACGGAGACTGTAGTGAGACTGTACGGAGACTGTAGTGAGACTGTACGGAGACTGTAGTGAGACTGTACGGAGACTGTAGTGAGACTGTACGGAGACTGTAGTGAGACTGTACGGAGACTGTAGTGAGACTGTACGGAGACTGTAGTGAGACTGTACGGAGACTGTAGTGAGACTGTACGGAGACTGTAGTGAGGCTGTACGGAGACTGTAGTGAGACTGTACGGAGACTGTAGTGAGACTGTACGGAGATTGTAGTGAGGCTGTATTGAGACTGCATTGAGACTGTTGTGAGACTGTATTGAGACTGCATTGAGACTGTTGTGAAACTGTATTGAGGCTGTAGCGAGGCTGTATTGACACTGTATTGAGGCTGTACTGAGACTGTAGCGAGGCTGTATTGAGGCTGTATTAAGGCTGTACTGAGGTCGTTTTAAGGCTGTATTGAGGCTGTACTGAGGCTGTATTGAGGCTGTACTGAGGCTGTACTGATGCTGTATTGAGGCTGTATTTAGGCTGTACTGAGGCTGTATTAAGGCTGTACTGAGGCTTTATTGAAGCTGTATTAAGGCTGTATTGAGTATGTACTGAGGCTGTATTGAAACTGTATTGAGGATGTTTGAGGCTGTACCGAGTCCGTACGCCTTGTTAATTACTGTCTGTTCTGCTGTAGATTCCCAGGTATAATCGCCCGGCTCGGGCCTTTTCCAAGAGGTGGCCCGGTCTTCGCTCCCTGTCGAGGGAGTGTCTCAGACCAATGTCTGGCATGGGAGGAGGGACAAGTACCTCCTCGTCTTCTGGGACCAGCTGTCCCCAGGCCTAGCCCCATTCCCCGCCCCCACGGGGCTCGGAGGGAGAAGCTAGGCACCTTGGGCTGCCACAAACCCCACCCACACTGGGCCTGAAGGGTGTGGCAGCTGCATGGCAGCAGATGATGTCAGGAGGTGCAAAGGCAACAAGTAC
>NC_091367.1:8184171-8219171 GCF_038502225.1 Cherax quadricarinatus
CAGTGGGATCTGACAGAAGTGTATGACTGGTGGCAGCAGTGGGATCTGACAGAAGTGCATGACTGGTGACAGCAGTGGGATCTGACAGAAGTGTATGACTGGTGACAGCAGTGGGATCTGACAGAAGTGTATGACTGGTGACAGCAGTGGGATCTGACAGAAGTGTATGACTGGTGGCAGCAGTGGGATCTGACAGAAGTGTATGACTGGTGACAGCAGTGGGATCTGACAGAAGTGTATGACTGGTGACAGCAGTGGGATCTGACAGAAGTGTATGACTGGTGGCAGCAGTGGGATCTGACAGAAGTGTATGACTGGTGGCAGCAGTGGGATCTGACAGAAGTGTATGACTGGTGACAGCAGTGGGATCTGACAGAAGTGTATGACTGGTGACAGCAGTGGGATCTGACAGAAGTGTATGACTGGTGGCAGCAGTGGGATCTGACAGAAGTGTATGACTGGTGGCAGCAGTGGGATCTGACAGAAGTGTATGACTGGTGGCAGCAGTGGGATCTGACAGAAGTGTATGACTGGTGACAGCAGTGGGATCTGACAGAAGTGTATGACTGGTGGCAGCAGTGGGATCTGACAGAAGTGTATGACTGGTGGCAGCAGTGGGATCTGACAGAAGTGTATGACTGGTGGCAGCAGTGGGATCTGACAGAAGTGTATGACTGGTGACAGCAGTGGGATCTGACAGAAGTGTATGACTGGTGGCAGCAGTGGGATCTGACAGAAGTGTATGACTGGTGGCAGCAGTGGGATCTGACAGAAGTGTATGACTGGTGGCAGCAGTGGGATCTGACAGAAGTGTATGACTGGTGGCAGCAGTGGGATCTGACAGAAGTGTATGACTGGTGGCAGCAGTGGGATCTGACAGAAGTGTATGACTGGTGACAGCAGTGGGATCTGACAGAAGTGTATGACTGGTGGCAGCAGTGGGATCTGACAGAAGTGTATGACTGGTGGCAGCAGTGGGATCTGACAGAAGTGTATGACTGGTGGCAGCAGTGGGATCTGACAGAAGTGTATGACTGGTGGCAGCAGTGGGGTCTGACAGAAGTGTATGACTGGTGGCAGCAGTGGGATCTGACAGAAGTGTATGACTGGTGACAGCAGTGGGATCTGACAGAAGTGTATGACTGGTGACAGCAGTGGGATCTGACAGAAGTGTATGACTGGTGACAGCAGTGGGATCTGACAGAAGTGTATGACTGGTGACAGCAGTGGGATCTGACAACAGTGTATGACTGGTGACAGCAGTGGGATCTGACAGAAGTGTATGACTGGTGACAGCAGTGGGATCTGACAGAAGTGTATGACTGGTGACAGCAGTGGGATCTGACAACAGTGTATGACTGGTGACAGCAGTGGGATCTGACAGAAGTGTATGACTGGTGGCAGCAGTGGGATCTGACAGAAGTGTATGACTGGTGGCAGCAGTGGGATCTGACAACAGTGTATGACTGGTGGCAGCAGTGGGATCTGACAACAGTGTATGACTGGTGACAGCAGTGGGATCTGACAGAAGTGTATGACTGGTGGCAGCAGTGGGATCTGACAGAAGTGTATGACTGGTGGCAGCAGTGGGATCTGACAGAAGTGTATGACTGGTGGCAGCAGTGGGATCTGACAGAAGTGTATGACTGGTGACAGCAGTGGGATCTGACAGAAGTGTATGACTGGTGACAGCAGTGGGATCTGACAGAAGTGTATGACTGGTGACAGCAGTGGGATCTGACAGAAGTGTATGACTGGTGACAGCAGTGGGATCTGACAGAAGTGTATGACTGGTGACAGCAGTGGGATCTGACAACAGTGTATGACTGGTGACAGCAGTGGGATCTGACAGAAGTGTATGACTGGTGACAGCAGTGGGATCTGACAGAAGTGTATGACTGGTGACAGCAGTGGGATCTGACAACAGTGTATGACTGTTGACAGCAGTGGGATCTGACAGAAGTGTATGACTGGTGGCAGCAGTGGGATCTGACAACAGTGTATGACTGGTGGCAGCAGTGGGATCTGACAACAGTGTATGACTGGTGGCAGCAGTGGGATCTGACAACAGTGTATGACTGGTGACAGCAGTGGGATCTGACAGAAGTGTATGACTGGTGGCAGCAGTGGGATCTGACAGAAGTGTATTGCTGGTGACAGCAGTGGGATCTGACAACAGTGTATGACTGGTGACAGCAGTGGGATCTGACAACAGTGTATGACTGGTGACAGCAGTGGGATCTGACAACAATGTATGACTGGTGACAGCAGTGGGATCTAACAACCTGTAGCTGCAATTTGATAGGCAATATAGAACCAGCAGCTGGTACAAACAATGAATAAAGATGAATGAATATTGGGAGGACATAACATCAAAATGGATGACTGACGAGTGATAACCAGAACACTGACGACCCCTGGATGGCAGTAACATCCTAATGGACGACTGGCGAGTGATAACCATCACACTGACGACCCCTGGATGGCAGTAACATCCTAATGGACGACTGGCGAGTGATAACCATCACTCTGACGACCCCTGAATGGCAGTAACAACCCAATGGACGACTGGGGAGTGATAATCATCGCACTGACGACCCTTGGATGGCAGTAACATCCCAAAGGATGACTTATGACTTTCGTGGGACCCAGCAGCGCTGTCATTTGAAAGTAAACAGTACCAACAAGATATGGAACAAGACACTGGGACAACGTTCTGCTCTGCAAACAGCTACGCAGCAGAGGCGTCGCTAGAGATGGTGTCACCCGGGGCGGATAAACTCAACAGGAGAATACTTCTCGAATTTATTAACGATAAAATAAATAAACGTAATAATATTGAGGAAACAAACTCAAATACCACTTTAAGTACAGACAACAGATCCTACATTTATTCATCTTTAACAATAACAAAACAAAAAATAAAACCTTGAAAAATAAAGAAAAACATTGCAATATCAGAGAAACACTAGTTCCAATCTGACCTTGAGTCCAGGTAACATCTCAGTGAATCTGATCTTACATTTCCTTGCCTTCAATTATGCAAAATCATTTATCTCATCATCAAAATCAATGATTTTCTCTATATAGGCTTATTTGTACTTTGTTAATATATAATAGGCTATATAGAAACGAAGGATTCTTCTCTTACGTTGGTGAAGACTGTTTTGTGCGTTAGTGTAGTCCTTTTTAGAGGCTGTATGGTGTTACCCCCTAAATGGTGTCACCTGGGGCGCCCCCCCCCCTGGGTGACGACGCCTCTGCTACGCAGCTTCCGCCCATATCAAGCACTGCGTCCTCCGTGTCTATACACTGGACTTCCCACCCCTTTTAATTTGTTTTTAGCGTCCCATGTCGCTATTTTCTTTTTTTTTTAACCCTGTGTCTAACTTGTTCTTCCCCTCTTTTGCTCTTCCGCTTTCCCCTCTCTCTCTAACACACTTGCTTCATACTTTCACTTTCTGGCCACTACTTTCTCTATCTTTCACTTGAATTTTCACTCACTCTTCCCTCACCTTTTACTCCTTCCGTCTCTATACATCTCTCTCAATCCCTCACTTTCTCTAACGTTCCCTCATCTCTTACACTTTCTCATTCCTTTCAGTATTTCCACTACCCGCTTATTGCTCTCTCTCTCTCTCTCTCTCTCTCTCTCTCTCTCTCTCTGTCTGTCTCTCCCTTTCTCCTTCTTTCTCCCTTTCTCCCTCTCTCTCTCCCTCCCATTAGTCTCTCCTGCATTCCTCGTGTCTTCTCTCATCTCTCCCCTCAGTCCACTATATATTTCCCCTTGTTCCTAACCTTACCTTGTCTCCCTCCCTCCCCTCATCTCAGCCCTCTCTCTCCTCCACCAATCAGCGTCCTCTACGTTAATTGCGTTACTTCCGGCGTCCTGGAGGTAGTGAATGCGTAGATTACTCCTTAAAGCTCACTAACATTTGTGGCAAGTTGTTAAGATGACAAAAGAGAGAGAGAGAGAGAGAGAGAGAGAGAGAGAGAGAGAGAGAGAGAGAGAGAGAGAGAGAGAGAGAGAGAGAGAGTCTGAGACTCTTGTAGAGATAGAGACAGAAAGACAGTGTTGAGAATGTTGTAGAGAGTTAAAGGATCTTCTATAGAGACAGAAAGACAGAGAGAGACAGTGTCCGAGAATCTTGTAGAGAGTATCCGGGGATATTGGAGAGAGAGAGAGAGAGAGAGAGAGAGAGAGAGAGAGATAGAGAGAGAGAGAAAGCATCCGGGAATACTGTAGAGAGAGAGAGAGAGAGGCTCCGAGAATCTTGTATAAGAATTGCAGCATTTAAAAACATTATACCTGAACAACTCTGGAAAACAACTCACCACTGTCTGAGTGACTTAACAATAAGTATACAGATTTAAACCTCAACGCTAAATTCTCAAATGTTAATAAAACATTCTGAAAACAGAGAAAACTGCACTTTTGTTAAGACTGATGGACTGACCACATCCACTCCAGGTTGACGGGACTGATTACTTCAAACTATCCTCCTCCTCATCTTTTTTCTCTGCACTGGACTGAAGAAGCCACAGTGGGTGGCGAAACGTTTCCATAAGACACTTAAATGTTGCACTACTGTCTCATTTGTCAACATTCCCAAATGTCTGCAGTGTGCTGAGAATGTCGAAACATTCTTCCAGTCAGAGTTGCAGAGGCCACGACATTCTTCATGTATTCTGAGAAGAATGTGTGTGTGTGTGTGTGTGTGTGTGTGTGTGTGTGTGTGTGTGTGTGTGTGTGTGTGTGTGTGTGTGTGTGTGTGTGTGTGTGTGTGTGTGTGTACTCACCTAGTTATGGTTGCAGGGGTCCAGTCACAGCTCCTGGCTCCGCCTCTTCAACTGGCCGCTACTCAGTCACTCTTCCCGTTCCATGAGCTTTATCATACCTCTTCTTAAAATTATGTATGGATCCTGCCTCCACCACATCACTACCCAGACTATTCCACTTCCTGACAACTCTGTGACTGAAGAAATACTTCCTAACATCCCTGTGATTCATCTGAGTCTTCAACTTCCAACTGTGACCCCTTGTTGCTGTGTCCCATCTCTGGAACATCCTGTCTCTGTCCACCGACAGGAAAATCCGACAGGAAAATACATCAGGAAAATCTGGCTGCCCTGAACTGATTTCTGTCACTTAAAAATTTATATATATATATATTCTTTTTAAGTGCTGGATTAATATTTAAAAGTTCCCTGGAGAAGTTTAAGCTTCCTGCTCCCTCACTCGTTCCTGAGGGTGATGACGTCACTGTATACGCTTGCTTAGTGGTCCCAGCCAGTTGTGACGTCATTGTATGAGACTGCTTATTGGTTCCCACTGGTTATGGCGTCACTAGAGGCTCACTCATTGGTTCAAGTGGGTGATGACGTCGCCAGACGCCCCATGATTGCTCTCACAGGGTGATGACGTCGCCAGACGCCCCATGATTGCTCCCACAAGGTGATGACATTGTTAGACGCCCATGATTGCTCCCACAGGGTGATGACGTTGTATGACACCCCATGATTGCTCCTACAGGGTGATGACGTTGTATGACACCCCATGATTGCTCCCACAGGGTGATGACGTCGCTAGACGCCCCATGATTGCTCCCACAGGGTGATGACATTGTTAGACGCCCCATGATTGCTCCCACAGGGTGATGACGTTGTATGACACCCCATGGTTGCTCCCACAGGGTGATGACGTTGTATGACACCATATGATTGCTCCCACAAGGTGATGACGTCGCTAGACGCCCAATGATTGCTCCCACAGGGTGATGCCATTGTTAGACGCCCCATGATTGCTCCCACAAGGTGATGACATTGTTAGACGCCCCATGATTGCTCCCACGGGGTGAAGACGTCGCTAGACGCCCCATGATTGCTCTCACGGGGTGACGATGTCGCTAGACGAGCCACAAGCGTCACCATTGATGCGTGAAGGAGGAAGTTGCAACATCGTGAACACTGCTTGCAAAGAATGGATCAATAAAACACAGGAAGTCTACCGTGTATCCTCTGGAAGATATCCCGTCAGTGGATACATAATTATACTGCTAGAAGATACCCTCCCATCAGGAGATACATAATTATACAGTTGGAAAGTATCCCTTCATTGGATATATAATTATACTGCTGGCAGGTATCCTCTCATCAGTGGATAAATAATTATACTGCTGGAAGGTAACCCATCAGGGGATATATAATAATTATATCGCCCAGGTATACTGTGCAAGCACAAGTTGGTCAACCATCATCTCCGAGCACTGAAGATGAGCAAGAAATAACAGCTGTCAACGCAACTGACAGCCAGCACAGAAGCTGTCACCACGACACTGAAATCATGGACGGGAAGGCACGCCTCACAGACCTCCATAATGCACACTTACGACAGGATGAAGGGAATCACACGCGGGTACCTTGGAAAACCAGAGGGTCTTCGACAGTGTCAGATGTGAGACTGAAAACTATTCACGTGGATAAAGGATTTGGACAACTGGTGGATAAGAGACACTTGTGCAATACCTGGATAAAGATGTTTGTGCCCTCTTGACGAGACAGTCATTCACTGAGTGATGGTGAATGCACTTCCTTTCTTTGGGTGATATAACCTCAGTGGTAGACGGCTGAAGCGGTAAAACCAGAGAAGGATAATATATATATATATATATATATATATATATATATATATATATATATATATATATATATATATATATATATATATATATATATATATATATATATATATATATATATTAATGAAATCACGAAGCAAGTGATTTTGAATCATTAACTGAACTGCGGCTGGTCAGGATTTGACCCTGCGTACCCATGCCCAGCTCTGTGAGAACAGGACACAGTATGCATCACTCTATCCACTGTATAGTGATGCGTACTGTGTCCTGTTCTCACAGGGCTGGACATGAGAACGCAGGATCAAATCCTGGCCAGCTGCAATTCTGATAATGATATATATACATATGATAATATATATATATATATATATATATATATATATATATATATATATATATATATATATATATATATATATATATATATATATATATGTCGTGCCGAATATGTAAAACTGGTCAATTAGCAAGAACTCATTTAAAATTAAGTCATTTCTAAAATTTTCTCTTATACGTTTAAAGATATACTTTTTTCATTAATGTTAATGTAAAAATTTTTAATTTTGCTCCAAAAGAATCTTAGAAAACTTACCTAACCTTATTATAACAGAAGGAATTTATTTTAGCCTAACCCAACTAAATATATTTTAGATTTGTTTACAATAATTTAATACTAAACAAACACAGTGAAATATATTTTTTTCGTTAGGTTCAGAATGATTTTGGCGAAATTATTGCATACACAAATTTTTACTTGTCCTATATGGCAAGATGAGCGTTGCTATTTAAGCCAAGATCGCAAGTTCTGCCTAATCGGCACGACATATATATATATATATATATATATATATATACATATATATATATATATATATATATATATATATATATATATATATATATATATATATATATATATATATATATATATGCAAAACAACCACTCTGAAAGAATAGAGAAATTCCAAGCGCTTTCGTGACTACTCACATTATCAATATATATATATATATATATATATATATATATATATATATATATATATATATATATATATATATATATATATATATATATATATATATATATATATATATATATATATAATGTCTGAGACTTCATGTAGATAATTAGGACCTAAACAATATTATCCATCAAAAAAGGTAATGATAGAAGGGTAACTATCATGACTCTTTCCTCCCCTCAACCTCCCCTCTTTTCCCCTTCCCTTCGTCTTCTCCCCTCTCTTATAACTTATATATCAACTTAATTAGACTTGCATTCAAATATGCAAATTCTTGGAGAATGTCATTATGGTGAACAATAGCAGAGGATGCCTAGGGTGCAGTGCCACCCTCCCCGGCACTGTGCAGTGCCACCCTCCCTGCCTCTCTACAGTGCCACCCTCCCTGGCATTCTACAGTGCCACCCTCCCCGGCACTGTGCAGTGCCACCCTCCCTGGCTCTCTACAGTGCCGCCCTCCCTGGCATTCTACAGTGCCACCCTCCCCGGCACTGTGCAGTGCCACCCTCCCTGGCTCTCTACAGTGCCGCCCTCCCTGGCATTCTACAGTGCCACCCTCCCCGGCACTGTGCAGTGCCACCCTCCCTGGCTCTCTACAGTGCCGCCCTCCCTGGCACTGTGCAGTGCCACCTTCCCTGGCACTATGCAGTGCCACCCTCCCTGGTACTCTACAGTGCCACCCTCCGTGATGATAGCGCTGACAGTGTTGTCAGTTGTAACAGCAGTGCTGATAGCAGGCAGTGCCACCCTCCCTGGTACTCTACAGTGCCACCCTCCGTGATGATAGCACTGACAGTGTTGACAGTTGTAACAGCAGTGCTGATAGCAGGCCTATCTAGCCCTGTGATATCTCAAATTCATTGATAACATTTTTCTCTCTCCGCAGGGATGGCGTGGAGAGGCGTGGCAGCGCTGGCGTGGTTGTTGGTGGTGTGTGTGGTTGTGGGTAGTGTGGAGGGCAAGCCAGGAGGGCAAGCCAGCCAGGAAGATGACTCCCCAGGCCACAACCCTGTTAACAATGTTTGGGAGTATGCTTTCATACATGACAGGACTAACCTCGGTCCCAGAGCTGGAGCTCAACCGTAAGTGTGTGTGACGGTACTCCCTCTCTCCGCCTACCTGTGTCCGCCTACCTGTGTCCGCCTACCTGTGTCCACCTACCTGTGTCCGCCTACCTGTGTCTGCCTACCTGTGTCCGCCTACCTGTGTCTGCCTACCTGTGTCCGCCTACCTGTGTCTGCCTACCTGTGTCCGCCTACCTGTGTCTGCCTACCTGTGTCCGCCTACCTGTGTCTGCCTACCTGTGTCCGCCTACCTGTGTCTGCCTACCTGTGTCCGCCTACCTGTATCTGCCTACCTGTGTCCGCCTACCTGTGTCCGCCTACCTGTGTCTGCCTACCTGTGTCTGTCTACCTGTGTCTGCCTACCTGTGTCCACCTACCTGTGTCCGCCTACCTGTGTCTGCCTACCTGTGTCCGCCTACCTGTGTCTGCCTACCTGTGTCCGCCTACCTGTGTCTGCCTACCTGTGTCCGCCTACCTGTGTCTGCCTACCTGTGTCCGCCTACCTGTGTCCGCCTACCTGTGTCTGCCTACCTGTGTCTGCCTACCTGTGTCTGTCTACCTGTGTCTGCCTACCTGTGTCTGCGTACCTGTGTCCGCCTACCTGTGTCTGCCTACCTGTGTACGCCTACCTGTGTCTGCCTACCTGTGTCCGCCTACCTGTGTCTGCCTACCTGTGTCCAAATACCTGTGTCTGCCTACCTGTGTCCGCCTACCTGTGTCCAAATACCTGTGTCTGCCTACCTGTGTCTGCCTACCTGTGTCCGCCTACCTGTGTCTGCCTACCTGTATCTGCCTACCTGTTCTGCCTACCTGTGTCTACCTACCTGTGTCTGCCTACCTGTGTCTGCCTACCTGTGTCTGCCTACCTGTGTCTGCCTACCTGTTCTGCCTACCTGTGTCTGCCTACCTGTGTCTGCCTACCTGTGTCCGCCTACCTGTGTCTGCCTACCTGTTCTGACTACCTGTGTCCGCCTACCTGTGTCTGCCTACCTGTTCTGCCTACATGTACTGTCTACCTGTGTCTGTCTTCTTGTGTGTCTATACCTGTGTCTGTCTACCTCTACTGAACAGAGGGCGCCTGGACACGCCCGCAAGTGCGCGAGTCTTTTCCTAATTACAGTAATGTACAGAAGTTGAAATCGATCGGATGAGGCGTTCTCGAGCAATAAAGCAAATACTGCAAAGAAAATAATTAGGTAACTATTGGAAGGTATCAACATCTCTCACCACCACCATCTCTCACCACTATCTCTCACCACCACTATCTCTCACCACCACCATCTCTCATCACTATCTCTCACCACCACCATCTCTCACCACTATCTCTCACCACCACTATCTCTCACCACCACCATCTCTCACCACTATCTCTCACCACCACCATCTCTCACCACTATCTCTCACCACCACCATCTCTCACCACTATCTCTCACCACCACTATCTCTCACCACTATCTCTCACCACCACCATCTCTCACCACTATCTCTCACCACCACCATCTCTCACCACTATCTCTCACCACCACCATCTCTCACCACTATCTCTCACCACCACTATCTCTCACCACTATCTCTCACCACCACCATCTCTCACCACTATCTCTCACCACCACTATCTCTCACCACTATCTCTCACCACCACCATCTCTCACCACTATCTCTCACCACCACTATCTCTCACCACTATCTCTCACCACCACCATCTCTCACCACTATCTCTCACCACCACCATCTCTCACCACTATCTCTCACCACCACCATCTCTCACCACTATCTCTCACCACCACTATCTCTCACCACTATCTCTCACCACCACCATCTCTCACCACTATCTCTTACCACCACTATCTCTCACCACTATCTCTCACCACCACCATCTCTCACCACTATCTCTCACCACCACCATCTCTCACCACTATCTCTCACCACCACTATCTCTCACCACTATCTCTCACCACCACCATCTCTCACCACTATCTCTCACCACCACTATCTCTCACCACTATCTCTCACCACCACCATCTCTCACCACTATCTCTCACCACCACTATCTCTCACCACTATCTCTCACCACCACCATCTCTCACCACTATCACCACCACCATCTCTCACCACTATCTCTCACCACCACTATCTCTCACCACCACCATCTCTCACCACTATCTCTCACCACCACCATCTCTCACCACTATCTCTCACCACCACCATCTCTCACCACTATCTCTCACCACCACCATCTCTCACCACTATCTCTCACCACCACTATCTCTCACCACTATCTCTCACCACCACCATCTCTCACCACTATCTCTCACCACCACCATCTCTCACCACCACCATCTCTCACCACTATCTCTCACCACCACCATCTCTCACCACTATCTCTCACCACCACCATCTCTCACCACCACCATCTCTCATCACTATCTCTCACCACCACCATCTCTCACCACTATCTCTCACCACCACCATCTCTCATCACTATCTCTCACCACCACCATCTCTCATCACTATCTCTCACCACCACCATCTCTCACCACTATCTCTCACCACCACCATCTCTCATCACTATCTCTCACCACCACCATCTCTCACCACCACCATCTCTCATCACTATCTCTCACCACTATCTCTCACCACCACCATCTCTCATCACTATCTCTCGCCACCACCATCTCTCATCACTATCTCTCACCACCATCATCTCTCAACACTATCTCTCCCCACCACCATCTATCATCACTATCTCTCACCACCATCATCTCTCAACACTATCTCTCCCCACCACCATCTATCATCACTATCTCTCACCACCATCATCTCTCACCACTATCTCTCACCACCACCATCTCTCACCACTATCTCTCACCACCACCATCTATCATCACTATCTCTCACCACTACCATCTCTCATCACTATCTCTCACCACCATCATCTCTCACCACTATCTCTCACCACCACCATCTATCATCACTATCTCTCACCACCACCATCTCTCATCACTATCTCTCACCACAATCATGTATCTCTCACCACACTATCTCTCACCACTCTCACCATCTATCATCACTATCTCTCACCACCACCATCTCTCATCACTATCTCTCACCACCATCATCTCTCATCTCTCACCACCACCATCTATCACTATCTCTCACCACCACCATCTATCATCACTATCTCTCACCACCACCATCTCTCATCACTATCTCTCACCACCATCATCATCTCACCACTATCTCTCACCACCACCACCATCTCTCATCACTATCTCTCACCACCACCATCTATCATCACTATCTCTCACCACCACCATCTATCATCACTATCTCTCACCACCACCATCTCTCATCACTATCTCTCACCACAATCATGTCTCAACACTATCTCTCACCAACACCATCTATCATCACTATCTCTCACCACCACCATCTATCACTATCACTATCTCTCACTATCTCTCACCACCACCATCTCTCATCACTATCTCTCACCACAATCACTCATCTCTCATCACTATCTCTCTCACCACCATCATCTCTCAACACTATCTCTCCCCACCACCATCTATCATCACTATCTCTCACCACCACCATCTATCATCACTATCTCTCACCACCACCATCTCTCATCACTATCTCTCACCACAATCATGTCTCAACACTATCTCTCACCAACACCATCTATCATCACTATCTCTCACCACCACCATCTATCATCACTATCTCTCACCACCACCATCTATCATCACTATCTCTCACCACCACCATCTATCATCACTATCTCTCACCACCACCATCTATCATCACTATCTCTCACCACCACCATCTCTCATCACTATCTCTCACCACAATCATGTCTCAACACTATCTCTCACCACCACCATCTATCATCACTATCTCTCACCACCACCATCTCTCATCACTATCTCTCACCACCATCATCTCTCACCACTATCTCTCACCACCACCATCTATCATCACTATCTCTCACCACCACCATCTCTCATCACTATCTCTCACCACAATCATGTCTCAACACTATCTCTCCCCACCACCATCTATCATCACTATCTCTCACCACCACCATCTATCATCACTATCTCTCACCACCATCATCTCTCACCACCACCATCTATCATCACTATCTCTCACCACCACCATCTCTCATCACTATCTCTCACCACCACCATCTCTCACCACCACCATCTCTCATCACTATCTCTCACCACCACCATCTCTCACCACCACCATCTCTCATCACTATCTCTCACCACCACCATCTCTCACCACCATCATCTCTCACCACTATCTCTCACCACCACCATCTATCATCACTATCTCTCCCCACCACCATCTATCATCACTATCTCTCACCACCACCATCTATCATCACTATCTCTCACCAACACCATCTATCATCACTATCTCTCACCACCACCATCTATCATCACTATCTCTCACCACCACCATCTATCATCACTATCTCTCACCACCACCATCTCTCATCACTATCTCTCACCACAATCATGTCTCAACACTATCTCTCCCCACCACCATCTATCATCACTATCTCTCACCACCACCATCTATCATCACTATCTCTCACCACCACCATCTATCATCACTATCTCTCACCAACACCATCTATCATCACTATCTCTCACCACCACCATCTATCATCACTATCTCTCACCACCACCATCTATCATCACTATCTCTCACCACCACCATCTATCATCACTATCTCTCACCACCACCATCTATCATCACTATCTCTCACCAACACCATCTATCATCACTATCTCTCACCAACACCATCTATCATCACTATCTCTCACCACCACCATCTATCATCACTATCTCTCACCAACACCATCTATCATAACTATCTCTCACCAACACCATCTATCATCACTATCTCTCACCACCACCATCTCTCATCACTATCTCTCACCACCGGCACTATCACCGTCAGCACTATCTCTCACCACCGACACTATCACCACAAGCACTATCTCTCAGCAGCAACACTATCTCTCAGCACCAGCACTATCATCACCGGCACTATCTCTCAGTACCAGCACTATCACCACCAGCACTATCTCTCAGCAGCACTATCACCATCGGCACTCTCACAGCAGCACTATCTCTCAGCAGCACTATCACCACCGACACTATTTCTCAGCACCAGCACTATCACCATCGGCACTCTCTCACACCAGCACTATCTCTCAGCAGCACTATCACCACCGAAACTATTTCTCAGCACCAGCACTATCACTACCAGCACTATCACCATCGGCACTCTCTCACACCAGCACTATCTCTCAGCAGCACTATCACCACCGGCACTATCTCTCAGCACCAGCACTATCACCATCGGCACTCTCTCACACCAGCACTCTCTCAGCAGCACTATCACCACCGACACTATTTCTCAGCATCAGCACTAGCACCACCAGCACTATCATCATTCACACTATCTCTCAGCAGCAGCACTATCTCTCACACCAGCACTATCTCTCAGCACTACCACAGTGTTGGTATAGCGTCAGGGTGGGTAAGGCTTCGCTGTACCCTGGAAGTTAACGGGAGGTGACGAAGGAACCACAACAGAAGCCAGAACAATGTTCTCAAGGACTCCTCTCTCACTCCGTCATGTGAACACTCTAGTTCTCCTTGTTCTTATTTCCCTTCCCAACTCCTGGTTCTTGTTCTTCCTAGCTCCTGGTTCTTGTTCTTCCTAGCTCCTGGTTCTTGTTCTTCCTAGCTCCTGGTTCTTGTTCTTCCCAGCTCCTGGTTCTTGTTCTTCCTAGCTCCTGGTTCTTGTTCTTCCCAGCTCCTGGTTCTTGTTCTTCCTAGCTCCTGGTTCTTGTTCTTCCCAACTCCTGGTTCTTGTTCTTCCCAGCTTCTGGTTCTTGTTCTTCCCAACTCCTGGTCCTTGTTCTTCCCAACTCCTGGTCCTTGTTCTTCCCAACTCCTGGTCCTTGTTCTTTCCAACTCCTGGTTCTTGTTCTTCCCAACTCCTGGTTCTTGTTCTTCCCAACTCCTGGTCCTTGTTCTTCCCAACTCCTGGTCCTTGTTCTTCCCAACTCCTGGTTCTTGTTCTTCCCAACTCCTGGTCCTTGTTCTTCCCAACTCCTCGTTCTTGTTCTTCCCAACTCCTGGTCCTTGTTCTTCCCAACTCCTGGTTCTTGTTCTTCCCAACTCCTGGTACTTGTTCTTCCCAACTCCTGGTTCTTGTTCTTCCCAACTCCTGGTACTTGTTCTTCCCAACTCCTGGTCCTTGTTCTTCCCAACTCCTGGTTCTTGTTCTTCCCAACTCCTGGTACTTGTTCTTCCCAACTCCTGGTTCTTGTTCTTCCCAACTCCTGGTCCTTGTTCTTCCCAACTTCTGGTCCTTGTTCTTCCCAGCTCCTGGTTCTTGTTCTTCCCAACTCCTGGTCCTTGTTCTTCCCAACTTCTGGTCCTTGTTCTTCCCAGCTCCTGGTTCTTGTTCTTCCCAACTCCTGGTTCTTGTTCTTCCCAACTCCTGGTTCTTGTTCTTCCCAACTCCTGGTTCTTGTTCTTCCCAACTCCTGGTTCTTGTTCTTCCCAACTCCTGGTTCTTGTTCTTCCCAACTCCTGGTTCTTGTTCTTCCCAACTCCTGGTTCTTGTTCTTCCCAACTCCTGGTTCTTGTTCTTCCCAACTCCTGGTTCTTGTTCTTCCCAACTCCTGGTTCTTGTTCTTCCCAACTCCTGGTTCTTGTTCTTCCCAGCTCTTGGTTCTTGTTCTTCCCAACTCCTGGTTCTTGTTCTTCCCAACTCCTGGTTCTTGTTCTTCCCAACTCCTGGTTCTTGTTCTTCCCAACTCCTGGTTCTTGTTCTTCCCAGCTCCTGGTTCTTGTTCTTCCCAACTTCTGGTCCTTGTTCTTCCCAGCTCCTGGTTCTTGTTCTTCCCAACTTCTGGTCCTTGTTCTTCCCAGCTCCTGGTTCTTGTTCTTCCCAACTTCTGGTCCTTGTTCTTCCCAGCTCCTGGTTCTTCTTTCCAGCCACTGGTTCTTGTTCTTCATAGCTCCTGGTTCTTGTTCTTGTACATTTTCTTATCAGTCTAATATTGATTTCCTCCAATTCTTCTACCCATTCCCCTATTCTCCTCTCCTTCCACTTCCCTCCCTCCTCTTCCCTCCCTCCTCTTCCCTCCCTTCTCTTCCACTCTCCCCCTCCACCTACCATGTACCATTCCATTAAAATCGCAGAGCAGCAACAAAACTGAGAGCTGAACCCTTGTTGTGAAGATGACAGCCGCTGTCAACAACCATCCCATCAACACTATCACCCTCTATCACAGATCAACACACACACACACACACACACACACACACACACACACACACACACACACACACACACACACACACACGCACACAAACACACACACACATACACACACACACACACACACACACACACACACACATATATATATATATATATATATATATATATATATATATATATATATATATATATATATATATATATATGCGCGTGTGTGTGTGTCGTGCCAAATAGGTAAAAACTTAGGATTTTGGCTTAAAAATAGCAACGCTCTTCTTGCCGAATAAGGCAAGCGAAAATTTGTATATGCAATAATTTCGTAAAAATCATTCTGAATCTAACGAAAAAATATATACTTCATTGTGTTTATTATTAAATTATTGTAAACTTATCGAAAATATATTTAGTTGGATTTGGCTAAATTAAATAATAATATAATAAGGTTGGGTAAGTTTTCTAAGGTTCCTTTGGTACAAAATTATTAATTCTTACATTAACATAAATGAAAAAAATATATATATCTTTAAACGTATAAGAGAAAATTTTAGAAAGGACTTAATTATAAATGGGTTCTTGCTAACTGAGCAGTTTTACCTATTCGGCACGACATATATATATATATATATATATATATATATATATATATATATATATATATATATATATATATATATATATATATATATATATATATATATATATATATCACAATTCTCACTTTAAAATACCTTTCTCACTTATAAACACAATTCACTAACATATTAAAGGCTCGGCGACAATTCGCTACATATAATATCTGGCAATACTCTTGTTTTTCCCCTCGCCAGCGCCGTTCTGGTGATCCTATAAATATTCATTTTGATTTTTTTACTGGCAAATATTGTTTTGGCTGCCGTACTGTGTAGGTAATAGGTGGGAAATGGGAGGTCGACGATTCTGGGTGACATGGTGTCTAGTAACACCTATTCTGGGTGACATGGTGTCTAGTAACACCTATTCTGGGTGACATGGTGTCTAGTAACACCTATTCTGGGTGACTTTGTGTCGAGTAACGCTTATTTTGGACGACACGGCGTCGAGTAACACTTATTTTGAATGACACGGTGTCGAGCAACACTTATTTTGAATGACACGGTGTCGAGCAACACTTATTTTGAATGACACGGTGTCGAGTAACACTTATTTTGAATGACACGGCGTCGAGTAACGTTTATTTTGAATGACACGGTGTCGAGTACCACTTATTTTGGACGACACGGCGTCGAGTAACGCTTATTTTGAATGACACGGCGTCGAGTAACACTTATTTTGAATGACACGGCGTCGAGTAACACTTATTTTGGATGACACGGTGTCGAGTAACACTTATTTTGGATGACACGGTGTCGAGTAACACTTATTTTGAATGACACGGTGTCGAGTACCACTTTGAATGACACGGTGTCGAGTAACACTTATTTTGGATGACACAGTGTCGAGTAACACTTATTTTGGATGACACGGTGTCGAGTAACGCTTATTTTGAATGACACGGTGTCGAGCAACACTTATTTTGAATGACACGGTGTCGAGTAACACTTATTTTGAATGACACGGCGTCGAGCAACACTTATTTTGAATGACACGGTGTCGAGTAACACTTTGAATGACACGGTGTCGAGTAACACTTATTTTGGATGACACGGTATCGAGTAACGTTTATTTTGAATGACACGGCGTCGAGTAAAACTTATTTTGAATGACACTGTGTCGAGCAACACTTATTTTGAATGACACGGTGTCGAGTAACACTTATTTTGAATGACACCGTGTCGAGTAACACTTATTTTGAATGACACGGCGTCGAGTAACACTTATTTTGAATGACACCGTGTCGAGTAACACTTATTTTGAATGACACGGTGTCGAGTAACACTTATGTTGAATGACACGGTGTCGAGTAACACTTATTTTGAATGACACGGCGTCGAGGAACACTTATTTTGAATGATACGGTGTCGAGTAACACTTTTAATGACACGGTGTCGAGTAACACTTATTTTGGATGAACCGGTGGTTATGCAGCTCATTTCTGAACTGCATAACTCTTGCGGGTTTAGTGCTTTTATTGTACCGCCTGTATGTGGTAAATAGAGAGAGAGAGAGAGAGAGAGAGAGAGAGAGAGAGAGAGAGAGAGAGAGAGAGAGAGAGAGAGAGAGAGAGAGAGAGAGAGAGAGAGAGAGAGAGAGAGAGAGAGAGAGAGTCCGATCCTCCTAACAGTATCAAGAGGGAATTCTGATCCTCTTTAGCAAAGGGATCCAAATCTTCTCTGTGAACTTCCTCTCAATTCTTCCCCTGAGACAGAGTCGCCATTCTCGCCTATTATGAGAGATTCTTGTGAGTTGTGAGCCTGACTGGTAGATTGTGAAAGTGACTGGTGGGTTGTGAGCATGAATGATGGGTTGTGAGCATGACTGGTGGGTTGTGGTAGTGACTGGTGGGTTGTGAGCATGAATGATGGGTTGTGAGCATGACTTGTGGGTTGTGGTAGTGACTGGTGGGTTGTGAGCATGAATGATGGGTTGTGAGCATGACTTGTGGGTTGTGAAAGTGACTGGTGGGTTGTGAGCATCACTGGTGGGTTGTGAAAGTGACTGGTGGGTTGTGAGCATGACTGGTGGGTTGTGAAAGTGATTTAGAGGGTATAATAGTGCTTTGCAGATCATGAAAATGACTTACGGGCAGTGAGTGACTCACAGTCTGTGAAAGTGACTAGTGGGTTGTGAAAATGATACTAACCCATAGCTCTGGGACCCACAATAACAACCCGCGTCCACCACAACAGAAGAATCTGCAAATCACAGAACGGCTGGGATTCGAACCAACGGAAAGCCAGTCCTGAAACTCACGGGCCAGTGTGCTAACCACTGACCCATGCCGGCCCACACTGGCTTGCCAGTGATTTATTTGTGTTATTTACGAATCCGTGATTGAAGACAATGTAAAACAGTGAGTTGAAACTAAGACAAGATTTGGGATTCAGTACTGAGGCGATATATGTTTCGACAGTGCCGTCAACAAGAGGCACCAGGGACCCCATCGACAGGGGACCACAAGGGGCCCCGTCAACAAGGGATCCCGTCGAGTCCCCGCGGGATTCCGTCGAAGAGAGCACAAGTGGCCCCGTCAACAAAGGCCACACGGAGCCCCATCAACAGGGGCCACAAGGGGCCCCGTCAACAAGGGCCACAAGGAGCCCCATCAACAGGGGCCACAAGGGGCCCCGCCGACACTGGTTGTGGGGAAGGAAGTACAAAACATGAGAGTATTGGAAAAAGAAAATCTGAAAAAAAAAAATAATTTCTTTAATTTGAAGAAATCTGAAGAAGTAAATGTCATCTTAATGGCACTAAATGGCGTCTTGATGGCACTAAATGGCGTCTTGATGGCACTAAATGGCGTCTTGATGGCACTAAATGTCATCTTGATGGCACTAAATGTCGTCTTGATGGCACTAAATGTCGTCTTGATGGTACTACATGTCATCTTGATGGCACTAAATGGCGTCTTGATGGCACTAAATGTCATCTTGATGGCACTAAATGGCGTCTTGATGGCACTAAATGGCGTCTTGATGGCACTAAATGTCATCTTGATGGCACTAAATGGCGTCTTGATGGCACTAAATGTCATCTTGATGGCACTAAATGGCGTCTTGATGGCACTAAATGGCGTCTTGATGGCACTAAATGTCATCTTAATGGCACTAAATGGCGTCTTGATGGCACTAAATGTCATCTTGATGGCACTAAATGGCGTCTTGATGGCACTAAATGTCATCTTGATGGCACTAAATGGCGTCTTGATGGCACTAAATGGCGTCTTGATGGCACTAAATGTCATCTTAATGGCACTAAATGTCATCTTGATGGCACTAAATGTCATCTTGATGGCACTAAATGGCATCTTGATGGCACTAAATGTCATCTTGATGGCACTAAATGTCGTCTTGATGGCACTAAATGTCGTCTTGATGGCACTAAATGGCATCTTGATGGCACTAAATGTCATCTTGATGGCACTAAATGTCGTCTTGATGGTACTACATGTCATCTTGATGGCACTAAATGTCGTCTTGATGGCACTAAATGTCGTCTTGATGGTACTACATGTCATCTTGATGGCACTAAATGTCGTCTTGATGGCACTAAATGTCGTCTTGATGGTACTACATGTTATCTTCATGGCACTGAATGTCATCATTATGGCGCTAAATGTCGTCTTGATGGTACTACATGTTATCTTCATGGCACTGAATGTCGTCTTGATGGCACTAAATGTCGTCTTGATGGGACTACATGTTATCTTCATGGCACTGAATGTCGTCTTGATGGCACTAAATGTCGTCTTGATGGTACTACATGTCATCTTCATGGCACTGAATGTCATCATTATGGCGCTAAATGTCGTCTTGGTGGACTGATTACCTCAACTCCTTCTGATCTTCACCATTCTTTGTAATGGACTGATGAAGCCACTGTGTGGCGAAACGTTTCCTCAACAAAGATACGAAAATGCTGTACATATGTCTAGTTTATCACGCAGTTTGGTACATTGCAGAGCTTGCTGCACCACGGCTGGTGTCTCCAGTCATTCTCTTGTTAATTCAGTATCACTCGGGTGGCCCGTGGCCTGGTAGGCAACGCCCTCGCTTCAAACACTAAGTGTCTGTGGTTCGATCTCTGACAAGGGTGGAAACATTGGTCGTGTTCCTTTACACCTGTTGTCCCTGTTCATCTAGCAAGCAAGTAGGTACCTGGGTGTTAGTGGACTGGTGTGGGTAGCATCCCGGAGGACAAGATTAAAGGACCCCAATGGAAATAAGACTGATAGTCCCTTGATGACACACTGGCTTTCTTGGGTTATCCTGGGTGGCTAACCCTCCGGGGCTAAAAATCCGAACAAAATCTTATACACTCGCTTTTAAGTTAGTCTTCCTTAATACACAAATAACTGGCACGTAGGGGAATAAACTTTATAGCGATGTTACGGTCCTACTTGAACCATTAACTGGTCACTAGTTATTTGTGTATTGTTCCAGGCACGGTACTGTGGCCTTGTATTCTTCATGAATAGTCTTACAATAGTCAGTTCCCGAAACAGCGGGGCTATTTTGGACGTGCTTCTAGTTTGTTGTAGATTTGTCCTCTAAGACCTTTTTACTCTTATTACTTTCATAATTTTTAGGAATTTTTAAAGTGAGTCCAGTCACTGTTTCCACTTACGAGCAATTGTGAGCGCTTGAGAAACATCTTTTCCCAAGATTCGAACTACAAAGCTTCACGTTTCAACTCACTCCCCTGGGGAAGAAATTAGGGCTATCTGATTGGCCACCCGAGGATGAAGAAGTGTTTCCCCATTGGCTAGAGGCAGTGTCAACAATTTCGTGTGCCCTGATTGGGCACCTGAACCTTCCAAATTCACCCTAGAAGTGGGCCCTAGACAGGGCCTTGAAACACTGCAAAGTTGACCTGCTACAGCGTGATCAACAAGATATCTTAATATATGGTTTACTGAAAGATGGTCTGGTGATACCGACAAGATGTGGAAAAAGACGTTTAGGACTGAAGAAGCCACTCGTTGCGAACCGTTTCCTATAATAAGTGTTCTGAACAATACATGTCTTTTTCCACATATGATTTACACATTTTACTGGATTAAATTTTCCTTCAGCTAGTTTAGAAAACACAGTTTATTCCTATATTCATTCACGGGGGGGAAGGGGGGAGAGGAGAAAGTCCTTGTTGATAGTGAAGGGTTCTTGAGAGCTACCCTTCCCTTCCTTGGCTATAACCTGTTCACCTCACATTCCCCAGGTGTTTTATGACCCCTACAAATTTAGTGTTTTCCTCACTTGCTGACCTTACCCATCCTGAAACCTCCGCCCTTGTTATCAATCTTTGCCTTGTGCTCGTTAAGTATTGTCTGATCCGCTGCATCACTTCTCCTTGAAGTCCAGCTTGTTCCTGTAATTTTTTAATTAATTTTTGATGAAATGTAATGTGTTTATTGAGTTTTTCGAGTCTAGGCTGTTGAAAGATACCTGCCCTGAAAACCAAAATGGTTCAGATATGTGGATGACATCTTGTGTCTTTGACCAAATGCTATGACCCTGGATACATTTTTACCAACACTTAACACGTTGTCAAATGTTTTCCGAAAGTCCAACAATAGGCAGTCAACCTATCCCAGTCTTCTTTGCTTGATCTTCATTATTCTCTTAGCCTAATATTATGCCAAGCTTACTACAGCATAAATATTTCTGTAACAATATCACTTTCTCTTTTTTTCACCTCAGGATCACAACAACAGCATCCAACAACAACCCGTGTCTGTGGAGCATTGTGCAGTGCTGCGGGGCTAGCATGATCTCCACTAGGGAATCCTGCTTTGAGGAACTGGGGTGTCCAGGGGCCTGGTTCGATAACCTTTGCTCTGCAGAATTCATGAGAACAGCCCAAGAAGAGGTCGGTAGGCTCTTCACAAATGGACTTGGCCGGAAATGATCACGATGAACACTACCACCACGATCGCTACCAATATGACTACCACTAATAGTTCTACAGACGTCAGCACCAGAATCCCACCATTGAAACACTATCAGAATGTCACCACTAACACCATTTGAAACATCAAAATCCCACCGCTACCACCATTACAAAACTATCAAAATCCCACCGCTGCCACCAACAGCCTCAGCATTATCTTCCACTCCATAAAAACTGCTTAAATTTAAGGACTATATATTAGTTGCAATAAATTAGTTAGGCTAGCGAACGAATTCTACGCTCAAACATCATTAGGAATCTCTCTCTCTCCCTCCAGAGGAGCATCGAGGCTGAGTCAAACCTTCTACCAAATGACCCAAAACGGTTTAGCACTTAACATAAACAAGAATAATAATAAATTCTTTAGCATTATAATATAAATAACAAAATAATATCAAGGAAAGTAGCAAGAATGGTAGACAGAAGGATGAAAGAGAATTGTAGTGAAAGAGGGAAATAAAATCATCCTACACTCAAAAATACATTCCAGGCAAATCCATTATTATTATTATTATTATTATTATTATTATTATTATTATTATTTGTAGTAGTATTATTATTATTATAATATATACTTGTGAGAACTAAACCCGTAGGGCTCATACATCGCTTCAGGAATGGTAGGAACTCAAGTGTTATAAAAGGAAAAAGCTAGCTCTGGTTCCTAAAATCAAGAGCCCTTAACCAGAATCAATTCGTCCCCCCTCATAGAGTGAGCGGCGGAGGCTGCCTCTATAGAGGTGGAGGCTGCCTCTACAGTGGTGGAGGCTGCCTCTAGTGGTGGAGGCTGCCTCTACTGGTGGAGGCTGCCTCTACAGTGGTGGAGGCTGCCTCTAGTGGTGGAGGCTGCCTCTACAGTGGTGGAGGCTGCCTCTACAGTGGTGGAGGCTGCCTCTACAGTGGTGGAGGCTGCCTCTACAGTGGTGGAGGCTGCCTCTACAGTGGTGGAGGCTGCCTCTACAGTGGTGGAGGCTGCCTCTAGTGGTGGAGGCTGCCTCTACAGTGGTGGAGGCTGCCTCTACAGTGGTGGAGGCTGCCTCTACAGTGGTGGAGGCTGCCTCTACAGTGGTGGAGGCTGCCTCTACAGTGGTGGAGGCTGCCTCTACAGTGGTGGAGGCTGCCTCTACAGTGGTGAAGGCTGCCTCTATAGAGGTGGAGGCTGCCTCTACAGTGGTGGAGGCTACCTCTACAGTGGTGGAGGCTACCTCTACAGTGGTGGAGGCTACCTCTACAGTGGTGGAGGCTGCCTCTACAGTGGTGGAGGCTACCTCTACAGTGGTGGAGGCTGCCTCTACAGTGGTGGAGGCTGCCTCTACAGTGGTGGAGGCTGCCTCTACAGTGGTGGAGGCTGCCTCTACAGTGGTGGAGGCTGCCTCTACAGTGGTGGAGGCTGCCTCTACAGTGGTGAAGGCTGCCTCTATAGAGGTGGAGGCTGCCTCTACAGTGGTGGAGGCTACCTCTACAGTGGTGGAGGCTACCTCTACAGTGGTGGAGGCTACCTCTACAGTGGTGGAGGCTGCCTCTACAGTGGTGGAGGCTACCTCTACAGCGGTGGAGGCTACCTCTACAGTGGTGGAGGCTACCTCTACAGTGGTGGAGGCTACTCAGTGTTTAAGTTACTCAATGTTTACTCACGTTACTCAGTGTTTACGTTACTTATCATTCACATTACTCAGTGTTTACTCACGTTACTCAGTGTTTGTGTTTGTTCAACATCAGTCCCAAATAACAGTGCACAATACTGTACTTTTATAGTGCAAAATAAAAGCATTTAAAACACTCTTGTCTTATTTCCTCCTCTATTGTTGAAGGTAAAACAATAGCACACACATACACACATTATATATATATATATATATATATATATATATATATATATATATATATATATATATATATATATATATGTATATATATATATATATATATATATATATATATATATATATATATATATATATATATATATATATATATATATATACACACAACGCGGGTATATAGATCTTGAATACTCATTCTTTCCATTTTTCACCAATTTTCGTGGTATCGACAAACTTTGATTTTTAATATAGGCTCCGTTGCTTGATGATTTGTGTGAGAGATAGGGAAGGAGGGGAGAGAGAGAGAGAGAGAGAGAGAGAGAGAGAGAGAGAGAGAGAGAGAGAGAGAGAGAGAGAGAGAGAGAGAGAGAGAGAGAGAGGACTGTTTACTTACTTTTTCTACATTGAATAAAAATATGCACTATTGCTTAGATATCTGAGGCAAGAATAGTAAAGCAGAAGGTTCTGTCCTCACCCTCCGGTCACTGCCGGCATCAAACAGGGAGTAAAATATCTCGTACAGAAGTGGGGGGGGGGAAACGTCATGGCAATTACAGGAGAAACGTAAGTTGAAGGAAATGACGTATTACACTGCTGAGTCTGTTTCTATCTCTGCCTCTACTTTTAGATGCTGAATTATAAGAAGACGTGAACAAGCAGATATCCTCAGCAACCTCGGATCAAACACCAGGACACTAGTGACAGCTTTAAGTTAGGTGGTTACTGTGTGGTAAGAACTTTAAATTACGTGGTTACTGTATGGTAAGAACCTTATGTCAGGTGATCACTGTGTGGTCAAAACCTTGACAGGTTCACTTCAACCAGTTTGTGGAAGCTCGAACTGATTTGTCGAATGAATTCGTATCTACATCAACTCGATATGTCTGTAACCAGATCAAAACTTGTAGACAGTTCAGTACCACTGTAACTTGCTGAACTTCTGTAATATCGAGGCTCGCTCCTTAGATTCATGTGCCGATGTAATCTTTTGTTTACCGCCCACAGGATGGAGTTCTGTCACAGTTGTTCCATCTGGATGCTAAAGACACGCACACGAATCAAGTTCTTCCATCTTCAAGACTGTTCCAGATTCGCCGGTATAATCGCCCGGCTTGGGCCTTTTCCAAGAGGTGGCCCGGTCTTCGCTCCCTTTCGCGGGAGTGTCTCAGACCAATGTCTGGCATGGGCGGAGGTACAAGTACCTCCTAGTCTTCTGGGATCAACTGTCCCCAGGCCTAGCCCCATTTCCCGCCCCCATGGTGCTTGGAGGGAGAAGCTAGGCACCTTGGGCTGCCACAAACCCTACCCACACTAGGCTCGAAGGGTGTGGCAGCTGCATAGCAGCAGACGATGTCAGGAGGTGCAAAGGCAGCAAGAACTACAGGGTCCTTTTGGAGCCACATTCCAGCTTTGGACCGAAGCCCGAGCACTGGGGAAACTCAAGGATGCCTTTTGCTGTGAGTTTTGCTGCTGCTGCTTCACTTGTCCATTGCACTCTCCTTGTGATCTTCAAGACGATGGTAGGAGCGTCAACACGGAACACACCAGCGTGACTCTCCTTCACACCTGGCCTAATCCATTTCAACCCCTTGACTTGTTACTTACACATGTGTTCCTTACCTCCTCACCTCCCCAGAGGCAGAGACGGATTAAGATTTTGTAGACCTCTGGGTTGTATACAGGTAATGTTAGGCCCCCAGTAATATTGTCCAAAGGAAAAAAAATAATTACAACAGACAACAGTTCATCATATATGTGATGTAATAACTCACAGCAGAAACTGTGAACACTTTTCACTTAAATCTCTGGAGGACCTCCAGCTGGTGGAGGCTCCAGCGATTTTGGCTTAAATAGCAACGCTTTTCTTGCCGAATACGGCGTGCTAAAATTTGTGTACGCAATAATTTCGCAAAAATCATTCTGAACCTAACGAAAAAAAATATATATTTCATTGCTTTTGTTTATTAAATTATTGTAAACTTATCTAAAATATATTTAGTTGAGTTAGGCTAAATTAAATTGTGCTTGTTATAATAAGGTTAGATAAATTTTCTAAGGTTCTTTTAGTACAAAATTATAAATTTTTACATTAACATAATTGAAAAAAATATATCTTTAAAAATATATTTAGAAAAGACTTAATTTTAAATGAGTTCTTGCTAATTGACCAGTTTTATCTATTCGGCACGAATAGATCTAGTTTATCACATGTGACATCGTATCTGTGCTAGTAACACCTGTCAGAGCTAAGGAATCACGTACCTTCCATTAAGGAAAAGGGATTGAACGCCCTCTAACGAGGAGTGAACATCAGTCATGACTGAGGGACTGATCATGTATCAAGGCCAAATGACTGAACAACTTCTAAGTCTAAAGAACTTAATACCTATCAAATCTAAGTCAGAGAATAACTCAGAACTACTCCGCCTGTTCAGCCGTCAAACCACCACCTGTAGTTAAGACATGTGTACAACAGTTAAGTCTTTATTACGAAACGTTTCCCCTACACAGTAGGTGTCTTTAGTTAAATACAGAGGTAGCAGTTATTGTAGTGAAACGAAGATGTAATCGGTCCATCACCCTTGGAGAAATAGTATTTGAGGGGGTCAGTCCCTCAGTTTAATACAGGAGGCAGCGGAAGCTGTAGAGATGTACCCCTCAAGGAAGGTTCCCCGATGTTGGTGAGGGGCTCTTGATTTAGGGAATTGGATCTGTGCTCCAGTTCCCCGAATGCCTTCCACATCCCCCCCCCAGGCGCTGTATAATCCTCTGGGTTTAGCACTTCCCCCTTGATTATAATAATAATAATGTAGAGATGTAAAGTGGATATAATCAGTCCATCACCCTCGAAGACGTAGTTATGAGGGGGTCATTGACCCTCAGCCTGGAGAGAAGAGTTCTGCTTCCTAGTCTGGAACAATGTTCCAGATGTGAGAAAAGAGACGAAGTGGTCGCATCACCTAAGAGAGACGAGTGAAACGAGTCACGTGTGAGGCTGACACAACCAACCTTGAACTCTCTCTCTCTTTGTGGTCCCGGAGCTGGTAAAACACGTGTTCACTGAGAGAGAGAGAGAGAGAGAGAGAGAGAGAGAGAGAGAGAGAGAGAGAGAGAGAGATATGGCTCCAACTTCATTCTATTCCTTATTTGCATGTCGAAACAATAAACGAGGATTTCAGGTGAGCTAAAGTAGGTAACAGCTCTTGGTTTGTAAATAAAGGCAGGAACACACAACCCAACCCTGTAAAACCCTTGTGTAAAGAGAGAGAGAGAGAGAGAGAGAGAGAGAGATTCCAGGATCTTCATAAAACATTTTGCTTGGGTATCCACCCAACGCACAAGGATACAGTCAAGAAGAGAGGGAGGGAGTGAAGGAAGGAGTGAAGGAAGAGGGAAGAGAGAGAGAGAAAGAGAAAGAATGTGGGAAAGAAGGGAGTTAAGAAAAAAGGGAGTGAAGGAAGGAGGGAGAGGATTAAAGGAGTGAAGGAAGGAGGGAAAGAAGGAAATTAAGGATGGAAAGGAGTGAAGGAGGAAGAAAAGGAGGCTTCACCTGTGAAGTCTCCAGCATGACGTCAGGCTTCACCTTCAAGGAGGGTTCTTTCACGCCCCGCAAAGACTTTTGAGTCAAGAAATTGGAGATGCCCTCCCTTTCCTTGGATCAAACCTTGTCAAGTCCTATTTCACAAGCTCTTTTTGACTCCTACGGGTCTGGTGCTTCTCCCTCAATAAAAACATGAATTTTCCTGTTTTCTCTAATACATTATTATAATTATTATTGTAATCATAATAATTATTGTGATTATTATGATTATTAGAATTATTATTGTTATTATTAGTTATATAATGATTATTATTGGAATTATCATTATTATTATTATTACCATAATTACTGTTGCTGTTGCTATTATTATTATTATTATTATTATTATTATTATTATTATTATTATTATTGCCTGGTTATTCTCATGTCTTTCATCATTTCAAGTTACAAACTTGTTTGACCTTGGATGATAGTTAAAGTGACCTTTGCCACTCCTGTGTGTGTGTGTGTGTGTGTGTGTGTATGTGTGTGTGTGTGTGTGTGTGTGTGTGTGTGTGTGTGTGTGTGTGTGTGTGTGTGTGTGTGTGTGTGTGTGTGTGTGTGTGTATGTATGTATGTATGTGTATGTGTGTGTGTATGTGTGTGTGTGTGTGTGTACTCACCTAATTGTGGTTGCAGGGGTCGAGACTCAGCTCCTGGCCCCGCCTCTTCACTGATCGCTACTGGGTCCTCTCTCTCTCTGCTTCCTGAGCTTTGTCATACCTCTTCTTAAAACTATGTATGGTTCCTGCCTCCACTACTTCACTTGCTAGGCTATTCCACTTGCTGACAACTCTATGACTGAAGAAATACTTCCTAACGTCCCTCTGACTCGTCTGAGTCTTCAGCTTCCAGTTGTGACCCCTTGTCCCTGTGTCCCCTCTCTGGAACATTCTATCTCTGTCCACCTTGTCTATTCCCCGCAGTATCTTGTATGTCGTTATCATGTCTCCCCTGACCCTTCTGTCCTCCAGTGTCGTCAGTCCGATTTCCCTTAACCTTTCCTCGTACGACATTCCCTCGAGCTCTGGGACTAGCCTTGTTGTAAACCTTTGTACTTTCTCTAACTTCTTGACGTGCTTGACCAGGTGTGGGTTCCAGACTGGTGCTGCATACTCCAGTATGGGCCTACCATACACAGTGTACAGTGTCTTGAACGATTCCTTATTAAGGTATCGGAACGCTATTCTCAGGTTTGCCAGGCGCCCGTATGCTGCAGCAGTTATTTGGTTGATGTGTGCCTCCGGTGATGTGCTCGGTGTTATGGTCACCCCAAGGTCTTTCTCCCTGAGTGAGGTCTGTAGTCTTTGTCCACCTAGCCTATACTCTGTCTGCGGTCTTCTTTGCCCCTCCCCAATCTTCATGACTTTGCATTTGGCTGGATTGAATTCGAGAAGCCAGTTGCTGGCCCACATGTCCAGCCTGTCCAGGTCTCTTTGTAGTCCTGCCTCATCCTCGTCCGATTTAATTCTTCTCATCAACTTCACGTCATCTGCAAACAGGGACACTTCAGAGTCTATTCCATCCATCATGTCGTTCACATATATCAAAAATAGCACTGGTCCTAGAACTGACCCCTGTGGGACCCCGCTCGTAACAGGCGCCCACTGTGATACCTCTTCACGTACCATCACTCGTTCCTGCCTCCCTGTCAGGTATTCTCTTATCCATTGCAGTGCCCTCCCTTTTACATGCGCCTGATCCTCCAGCTTCTGCACTAATCTCTTGTGGGGAACTGTGTCAAAGGCCTTCCTGCAGTCTAGGAAAACGCAATCTACCCACCCCTCTTTCTCGTGTCTTACTTCTGTTACCTTGTCATAAAACTCCAGGAGGTTTGTGATACAAGATTTGCCTTCCATGAACCCATGCTGGTTTTCATTTATAATCTTGTTCCTTTCCAGGTGTTCGACCACTCTCCTCCTGATAATCTTCTCCATGACTTTGCACACAATACATGTCAGAGACACAGGTCTGTAGTTTAGTGCCTCGTTTCTGTTTCCTTTCTTAAATATGGGGACTACATTAGCTGTATTCCATTTCTCAGGTAGTTGCCCAGTTTCAAGGGATGTGTTGAAGATTGTGGTTAGAGGCACGCACAGCATCTCTGCTCCTTCTCTAAGGACCCATGGGGAGATGTTGTCCGGTCCCATCGCCTTTGAGGTGTCAAGGTCACTTAAGAGCTTCTTCACCTCCTCCTCAGTTGTTCGTATGTCATCCAACACTTGTTGGTATATTCCCTCTTGATGTTCCCTTCTGTGCTGTCTTCCCACAGCCCTTTCTGTCCCTACTGTAAAAACTTCCTTAAATCTCCTGTTCAGCTCCTCACATACCTCCTGATCATTTCTTGTGAGTTCTCCACCTTCTGTCCTTAATCTGATCACCTGGTCTTTGACTGTTGTCTTCCTCCTGATGTGGCTATACAACAGTTTCGGGTCAGTCTTGATTCTCGATGCTATGTCATTTTCATACTGTCGCTGGGCCTCCCTCCTTACCTGTGCGTACTCATTCCTGGCTCTGCGACTGATCTCCCTATTTTCGTGTGTTCTCTGCCTTCTGTACTTTTTCCATTCTCTATTGCACTTTGTTTTTGCCTCCTTACACCGTCGGGTAAACCAGGGGCTCGTTCTGGTCTTCCCGTTGTTACTGTTCCCCTTGGGAATAAACCTTTCCACTGCCTCCTTGCATTTTGTTGTTACATATTCCATCATTTCATTTACTGGCTTTCCTGCCAGTTCTCTGTCCCACTGGACATCCCGCAGGAAATTCTTCAACCCTATGTAGTCCCCTCTTTTATAGTCAGGCTTTTCCCATTCAACTCCTGTTATTCTCTCCACTTGCAGCTCTACTATGTATTCAAAGCACAGAACCACATGGTCGCTAGCTCCTAGGGGACTCTCATACTTGATGTCCTCAATATCTGAGCTGCCCAGGGTGAACACAAGGTCCAATCTTGCTGGTTCATCCTCCCCTCTCACTCTGGTAGTGTCCTTAACATGTTGGTGCATGAGGTTTTCCAGCACCACGTCCAACATCCTGGCTCTCCATGTTTCGGGACCCCCATGTGGCTCCAGGTTTTCCCAGTCAATCTCCCTGTGGTTGAAATCCCCCATAACCAGCAACTTTGCTCTGCTGGAGTGAGCTCTTCTTGCCACCTCAGCAAGTGTGTCCACCATTGCTCTGTTGCTCTCTTCATATTCCTCTCTTGGCCTCCTGCAGTTCTGTGGTGGATTATACATCACTGCAATGACCACTTTGTGTTCCCCAGACTGAAGTGTACCTGCTATACATTCTCTTTCTCCCGTCTCATCTATTCCTTCCATTTTCTCGAATTTCCATCTGGTTTTTATGAGCAGAGCAACCCCACCTCCCCCCCTGCCCCTTCTATCTTTCCTCATGATCTGGTATCCTGGTAGGAAGATTGCATCTGTTATTGTCTCCGTGAGTTTTGTTTCTGTAACTGCTATGATGTCTGGGGACTTCTCATTGATTCTTTCTTGCCATTCCTCATGTTTATTCGTTAATCCATCTGCATTTGTGTACCAAACCTTCAACTTCTGTTCTAATACTGTAACTGTGGTGCAGGGGGTGGAAACAGAGGGATCGGTGTGTGATGGTTGGTTTGGATTGTTCAGTTGCCTTGGGGGTGTCGTGGCTGGAGTCCTTCTGCAGGTGTTTCTGGGGGGTGCGCTTGTCCTTCCATTTGATCCTGGGTTATTCTGCTCTCCTTTTTCATTTCCTCCCATTTCTCCTTTCGTTTTTGAACTCTGTCTTTCATCGTCTTCCTTTCGTCCTGTGTTCTGTCTCGATCGAGGTACACACTCCAGAACTCCTGCTTGCCTCTCAGCCGTGCTTTCTCCTGCAGGATCATGGTTCGGGTTGATTCTGCCTTGAAAATTACTTTGAGAGGCCGATTCCTTTTCTTTGTGAACCACCCAATTCTCCGAAAATTTGCCACCTGGGTCATGTCCCCCTCGCCTATCACCTTCATGATATCTTCAATCGCTTTTTTCTCCTCCTGCTTTCTTTCATCATAAGTTTCCCCTTTAGCTTCGTCTAGCCCATAGACAAACACGGATCTCTCCCTTTCCACCTCACACTGTGACTCCCATTGCATCCTCTGATGTGTTTTAGTTCCTTCCTGTGGAGTGTTCCTTCCTTCAGTCCCTTCCCTAGTTATGGCCCCTATGCTTCTTGGTTTATCCTTCCTGCTCACCTGTTCCTGGCCCCCACAGGTATCTGGTAAGGTCCTTGCACATGTCCTAGTTCCTTCAATGTCTTCCAACCTCTCATTCTGTCCTAGTGTGCTCCCTGTCTTTGTTTTGGCCCCATGTGGGTTTGACAGGACCTCTGCATACAGTTTAGTTTCCATGCTTCCTTCAGACCTGTTGTCTGTGTTTGATGTAGCCATTGCCGATGCTACTTCTGTAATATCTTTGTCTCTGTGCTGTTTCAAATGTCTCAGCTCCTCTTCTAATCTCTCTATCTTGATTTCTGCTGCTGTGGCCTGTTGCTTCCACCTTCTGCATTCTGCTGCTAACCTCTCTTCCATCTTCCTTTCCAGCTCATCTAGTCTCCTTCCCCAGTCTTCCTCCCTTTTTTTGAGCTCTACCTCCCATTCCTCCCTCCCAGATTCCTCCTTGGAGCCCCTTGTCCTCATCCTGGTTAGGGGGAGGGGAATAGATGGTTAGGAGAGGGGATGGATGGTTGTGGGGGAGGGGGAGGATGGTTATTGGAGGGGTAGAGATAGTTGGGGGAGGGGGTTAGATGGTTTGAGGGAGAGAGGGGATGGATGGTTATGGGGGAGGGGGAGGATGGTTATTGGAGGGAGGGAGGTAGTTGGGGGGGTTAGACGGTTTGGGGAGGGGTTAGGTGGTTTGGGGGAGGGGTAGGTGGCTAAGGTGAGGTGGTTAGGGAAGGGGGAAGGGTAGTTAGGGGAGGGGGGTACGTGTTTGTGTCAAGTGTTTGTGTCAAGTGGTGGAGGGTGTGTGGGTGTGTGTGTGTGTGTGTGTGTGTGTGTGTGTGTGTGTGTGTGTGTATGTGCGTGTGTGTGTGCGTGTGTGTGTGTGGTGTGTGTGTGTGTGGTGTGTGTGTGTGTGTGTGTGGTGTGTGTGTGGTGTGTGTGTGTGTGTGGGGTATGTGTGGTGTGTGTGTGTGTGGTGTGTGTGTGTGTGGTGTGTGTGTGTGGTGTGTGTGTGGTGTGTGTGTGGTGTGTGTGTGTGTGGGGTGTGTATGTGTGGTGTGTGTGTGTGTGTGGTGTGTGTGTGTGTGGTGTGTGTGTGTGTGTGTGGTGTGTGTGTGTGTGGTGTGTGTGTGTGGTGTGTGTGTATATGTGTGTGTATGTGTGTTTGTGTTTGTGTGTGTGTGCATGTGTTTATGTATGTATGTATGTATGTGTGTGTGTGCATGTGTGTGTGTATGTATGTGTGTGTGTGCGTGTGTGTGTGTATGTGTGTGTGTGTGTGTGTGTGTGCTCACCTATTTGCTCACCTATTTGTGGTTGCAGGGGTCGAGTCCTAGCTCCTGGCCCCGCCTCTTCACCGGTTGCTACTAGGCCCTCTCTCTCCCTGCTCCATGAGCTTTATCAAACCTCGTCTTAAAACTGTGTATGGTTCCTGCCTCCACTACGTCATTTTCTAGGCTATTCCACTGCCTTACAACTCTATGACTGAAGAAATACTTCCTACTATCTCTCTGACTCATTTGTCTCTTCAACTTCCAATTGTGGCCTCTTGTTTCTGTGTCCCCTCCCTGGAACATCCTGTCTTTGTCCACCTTGTCTATTCCACGCAGTATTTTATATGTCGTTATCATGTCTCCCCTGACCCTCCTGTCCTCCAGTGTGGTCAGGCCGATTTCCCTTAATCTTTCTTCATAGGACATTCCCCTTAGCTCTGGAACTAACCTTGTCGCAAACCTTTGTACTTTCTCTAGTTTCTTGACGTGCTTTATCAAGTGCGGGTTCCAAACAGGTGCTGCATACTATGTGTGTGTGTGTGTGTGTGTGTGTGTGTGTGTGTGTGTGTGTGTGTGTGTGTGTGTGTGTGTGTGTGTGAGTGTGTGTGTGTCTACCCTTGTGTGTGTGTGCTTGTGTGTGAGGGAGGGAGGGTTAGGGGGGGTAGGTTGTGTGGTTGAAAGATCCGTCGTGTAGGCACAAATTTAGTCTCATTTATCTTTCCCAATTATCTACTCTCTCCACTTATTGCCCTTTCTGGATTTACGTATTAATTGTTGCTGGTTATTATCATATCCCTTGTTCACACTGAGAGAGGACTTCCTAGCTTCCTAAGTATTCTTACTGCTAATAACTACCGGTAGTAACACTGCCTGTGTGCGTGTGTGCATGTGTGTACTCACCTATTTGTACTCACCTATTTGTGGTTGCAGGGGTCGAGTCACCGCTCCTGGCCCCGCCTCTTCGCTCATTGCTACTAGGTCCTCTCTCTCCCTGCCCCATGAGCTCTATCATACCTCGCCAGAAAAACTATGTATGGTTCCCGCCTCCACTACGTCACTTTCTAGGCTATTCCACGGCCTGACTACTCTATGACTGAAGAAATACTTCCTAACATCCCTCTGATTCATCTGAGTCTTCAACTTCCAATTGTGACCTCTTGTGTCTGTGTCCCGTCTCTGGAACATCCCGTCTTTGTCCACCTTGTCTGTTCCGCGCAGTATTTTATATGTCGTTATCATGTCTCCCCTGACCCTCCTGTCCTCCAGTGTCGTCAGGCCGATTTCCCTCAACCTTTCTTCGTAGGACAATCCCCGTAGCTCTGGGACTAGTCTTGTTGCAAACCTTTGCACTTTCTCTAATTTCTTGACGTGCTTGACTAGGTGTGGATTCCAAACTGGTGCTGCATACTCCAGTATGGGCCTGACGTAAATGGTATACAGAGTCTTAAACGAATCCTTACTGAGGTATCGGAACGCTATCCGTAGGTTTGCCAGGCGCCCGTATGCT
>NC_091367.1:8224171-8226671 GCF_038502225.1 Cherax quadricarinatus
GTCCTGTGTTAGTAGGTTGGTAGACAGCAACCACCCAGGGAGGTACCATCGTCCTGTGGTAGTAGGTTGGTAGACAGCAACCACCCAGGGAGGTACCATCGTCCTGTGGTAGTAGGTTGGTAGACAGCAACCACCCAGGGAGGTACTACAGTCCTGTGATAGTAGGTTGGTAGACAGCAACCACCCAGGGAGGTACTACAGTCCTGTGGTAGTAGGTTGGTAGACAGAAACCACCCAGGGAGGTACTACAGTCCTGTGGTCGTAGGTTGGTAGACAGCAACCACCCAGGGAGATACTACCGTCCTGTGGTAGTAGGTTGGTAGACACCAACTACCCAGGAAGGTACTACAGTCCTGTGGTAGTAGGTTGTTAGACAGCAACCACCCAGGGAGATACTACCGCCCTGTGGTAGTAGGTTGATAGACAGCAACCACCCAGGGAGGTACTACAGTCCTGTGGTAGTAGGTTGGTAGACAGCAACCACCCAGGGAGGTACTACCGTCCTGTAGTCGTAGGTTGGTAGACAGCAACCACCCAGAGAGGTACTACCGTCCTGTGGTCGTAGGTTGGTAGACAGCAACCACCCAGGGAGGTACTACCGTCAAGTGGTAGTAGGTTCGTAGACAGCAACCACCCAGGGAGGTACTACAGTGCTGTGGTAGTAGGTTGGTAGACAGCAACCACCCAGGGAGGTACTACAGTCTTGTGGTAGTAGGCTGGTACAGGGCAACCACCCAGGGAGGTACTACAGTCCTGTGGTCGTAGGTTGGTAGACAGCAACCACCCAGGGAGGTACTACAGTCCTGTGGTCGTAGGTTGGTAGACAGCAACCACCCAGGGAGATACTACCGTCCTGTGGTAGTAGCTTGGTAGGCAGCAACCACCTAGGGAGGCACTACAGTGCTGTGGTAGTAGGTTGGTAGACAGCAACCACCCAGGGAGGTACTACCGTCCTGTGGTAGTAGGTTGGTAGACAGCAACCACCCAATGAGGTACTACAGTGCTGTGGTAGTAGGTTGGTAGACAGCAACCACCCAGGGAGGTAGTACAGTGCTGTGGTAGTAGGTTGGTAGACAGCAACCACCCAGGGAGGTACTACAGTCCTGTGGTCGTAGGTTGGTAGACAGCAACCACCCAGGGAGGTACTACAGTCCTGTGGTCGTAGGTTCGTAGACAGCAACCACCCAGGGAAGTACTACAGTCCTGTCGTAATAGGTTGGTAGATAGCAACCACCCAGGGAGGTACTACAGTCCTGTGGTCGTAGGTTGGTAGACAGCAACCACCCAGGGAGGTACTACAGTCCTATGGTCGTAGGTTCGTAGACAGCAACCACCCAGGGAAGTACTACAGTCCTGTCGTAATAGGTTGGTAGATAGCAACCACCCAGGGAGGTACTACAGTCCTGTGGTCGTAGGTTCGTAGACAGCAACCACCCAGGGAAGTACTACAGTCCTGTCGTAATAGGTTGGTAGATAGCAACCACCCAGGGAGGTACTACAGTCCTGTGGTAGTAGCTTGGTAGACAGCAACCACCCAGGGAGGTACTACAGTCCTGTGGTCGTAGGTTCGTAGACAGCAACCACCCAGGGAAGTACTACAGTCCTGTCGTAATAGGTTGGTAGATAGCAACCACCCAGGGAGGTACTACAGTCCTGTGGTCGTAGGTTGGTAGACAGCAACCACCCAGGGAGGTACTACAGTCCTGTGGTCGTAGGTTCGTAGACAGCAACCACCCAGGGAAGTACTAGAGTCCTGTCGTAATAGGTTGGTAGATAGCAACCACCCAGGGAGGTACTACAGTCCTGTGGTCGTAGGTTCGTAGACAGCAACCACCCAGGGAAGTACTACAGTCCTGTCGTAATAGGTTGGTAGATAGCAACCACCCAGGGAGGTACTACAGTCCTGTGGTCGTAGGTTCGTAGACAGCAACCACCCAGGGAAGTACTACAGTCCTGTCGTAATAGGGTGGTAGACAGCAACCACCCAGGGAGGTACTACAGTCCTGTCGTAATAGGTTGGTAGACAGCAACCACCCAGGGAGGTACTACCGTCCTGCTGAGTGTAAAACGGAAGCCTGTAATTGTTTTACATGATGGTAGGATTGCTGCTGTCTTTTTTCTGTCTCATAAACATGCAAAATTTCAGGTACGTCTTGCTACTTCTACTTATATTTGTGTCACACTACACATGCATGTACAAGCATATATATACACACCCTTCTGGGTGTTCTAGTTTGTTACTATTGTTCTGGTTTCTTTCCCTCTTATCTCCATGGGGAAGTGGAACAGAATTCTTCCTCCGTAAGTCATGCGTGTTGTAAGAGGCGACTAAAGTCCCGGGAGCAAGAGGCTAGTAACCCCTTCTGCTTATACATTACTAAAGCCAAAAAGAGAAGCTTTCTTTTTTCTATTTAGGTCACCCTGCCTCGGTGAGATGTGGCCATGAGCGTGTTCGATAGCAGTGAATTGAGACGAATGGTATTTGGGACCTGACGATCTG
>NC_091367.1:8231671-8266671 GCF_038502225.1 Cherax quadricarinatus
CTTCACCCTGGCCAGGGAAGCTTCAGTCTTGCCAGAAGCCTTCAACCTGGCCAGGAGCCTTCACCCTGGCCAGGGTGAAATCGCTATCACTGCCTCACCACCTGATACTACCTCACCATACCTACCACTGCCTCACTGTACCTGATACTGCCTCATTTAATATCTCTTCATCATACCTGATACTGATGCTGCCTCACCATACTTACCACTGCCTCACCATACCTACCACTGCTTCACCATACCTACCACTGCCTCACCATACCTGAAACTGCCTCACTATACCTGATACTGCCTCACTTAATATCTCTTCACCATACATGATACACTGCCTGATACTGTCTCACCCACTGCCTCATACCTACCACTGCTACCACTGCTTACACCATACCCACCACTGTCTCACCATACCCACCACTGCCTCACCATACCTACCACTGCCTCACCATACCCACCACTGCCTCACCATACCCACCACTGCCTCACCATACCTACCACTGCTTCACCATACCTATCACTGCCTCACCATACCCACCACTGCCTCACCATACCCACCACTGCCTCACCATACCCACCACTGCCTCACCGTACCTACCACTGCCTCACCATACCCACCACTGTCTCACCATACCCACCACTGCCTCGTCATACCTACCACTGCCTCACCATACCTACCACTGCCTCACCATACCTACCACTGCCTCGCCATACCTACCACTGCCTCACCATACCCACCACTGCCTCACCATACCCACCACTGCCTCACCACACCTACCACTGCCTCACCATACCCACCACTGCCTCACCATACCCACCACTGTCTCACCATACCCACCACTGCCTCGTCATACCTACCACTGCCTCACCATACCTACCACTGCCTCACCATACCTACCACTGCCTCGCCATACCTACCACTGCCTCACCATACCCACCACTGCCTCACCATACCCACCACTGCCTCGCCATACCTACCACTGCCTCACCATTACCTACCACTGCCTCACCATATCTACCACTGCCTCACCATACCTACCACTGCCCCACCATACCTACCACTGCCTCGCCATATCTACCACTGCCTCACCATATCTACCACTGCCTCACCATATCTACCACTGCCTCACCATACCCACCACTGCCTCACCATACCTACCACTGCCTCACCATATCTAACACTGCCTCACCATACCCACCACTACCACTGCCTCACCATATCCCACCACTGCCTCACCATACCCACCACTGCCTCACCATACCTACCACTGCCTCACCATATCTACCACTGCCTCACCATACCTACCACTGCCTCACCATATCTACCACTGCCTCACCATACCCACCACTGCCTCACCATACCCACCACTGCCTCACCATACCTACCACTGCCTCACCATATCTACCACTGCCTCACCATACCTACCACTGCCTCACCATATCTACCACTGCCTCACCATACCCACCACTGCCTCACCATACCTACCACTGCCTCACCATATCTACCACTGCCTCACCATACCCACCACTGCCTCACCATACCCACCACTGCCTCACCATACCCACCACTGCCTCACCATACCCACCACTGCCTCACCATACCTACCACTGCCTCACCATATCTACCACTGCCTCACCATACCCACCACTGCCTCACCATACCCACCACTGCCTCACCATACCTACCACTGCCTCACCATACCTACCACTGCCTCACCATATCTACCACTGCCTCACCATACCTACCACTGCCTCACCATACCTACCACTGCCTCACCATACCCACCACTGCCTCACCATACCCACCACTGCCTCACCATACCCACCACTGCCTCACCATACCTACCACTGCCTCACCATACCCACCACTGCCTCACCATACCCACCACTGCCTCACCATACCTACCACTGCCTCACCATACCTACCACTGCCTCACCATGCCTACCACTGCCTCACCATACCTACCACTGCCTCACCATACCCACCACTGCCTCACCATACCTACCACTGCCTCACCATACCCACCACTGCCTCACCATACCTACCACTGCCTCACCATGCCTACCACTGCCTCACCATACCTACCACTGCCTCACCATGCCTACCACTGCCTCACCATACCTACCACTGCCTCACCATGCCCACCACTGCCTCACCATACCCACCACTGCCTCACCATACCTACCACTGCCTCACCATGCCTACCACTGCCTCACCATGCCTACCACTGCCTCACCATACCTACCACTGCATCACCATACCAACCACTGCCTCACCATACCTACAACTGCCTCACCATACCCACCACTGCCTCACCATGCCTACCACTGCCTCACCATGCCTGCCTCACCATACCCCACTGCCTCACCATACCCACCACTGCCTCACCATGCCTACCACTGCCTCACCATACCCACCACTGCCTCACCATACCCACCACTGCCTCACCATACCCACCACTGCCTCACCATACCCACCACTGCCTCACCATACCCACCACTGCCTCACCATACCCACCACTGCCTCACCATACCCACCACTGCCTCACCATGCCTACCACTGCCTCACCATGCCTACCACTGCCTCACCATGCCTACCACTGCCTCACCATACCCACCACTGCCTCACCATACCTACCACTGCCTCACCATACCTACCACTGCCTCACCATATCTACCACTGCCTCACCGTACCTACCACTGCCTCACCATACCCACCACTGTCTCACCATACCCACCACTGCCTCGTCATACCTACCACTGCCTCACCATACCTACCACTGCCTCACCATACCTACCACTGCCTCGCCATACCTACCACTGCCTCACCATACCCACCACTGCCTCACCATACCCACCACTGCCTCACCATACCCACCACTGCCTCACCATATCTACCACTGCCTCACCATGCCTACCACTGCCTCACCATACCCACCACTGCCTCACCATATCTACCACTGCCTCACCATATCTACCACTGCCTCACCATACCCACCACTGCCTCACCATACCCACCACTGCCTCACCATACCTACCATTGCCTCAGCAGTCAGCTGCAGATGATGTCACATTTTTCCTTCACTAACAACTTAGTTGATCAACTTTTCAACAAGGAGAGAGACTGAAAAAACTTGACTCCAATTAACTGACTGTAGAACGTAGTATTTCTTACGTTCTAAGAGATCTTAGTAAGAATAAGAACTTTCAGATGGATAGAACTTTAAGACAGAACTTCAAGATGGATAGAACGTTCAGATAGACAGAACTTTCAGATAGACAGAACTTTCAGATATATAGAACTTCAGATATATGGAATTTTCAGATATATAGAACTTCTAAATATTAGAAACTTTCAGATATACGACGCTTTTTGATTTTAGAACTTTCAGATATGTATAGAACTTCCAGATATATAAAACTTCCAGACAGAACTATCAGATAGAACTTCCAGATATATAAAACTTCCAGACAGAACTATCAGATAGAACTTCCAGACATATAAAACTTCCAGACAGAACTATGAGATAGAACTTCCAGATACATAAAACTTCCAGACAGAACTATCAGATAGAACTTCCAGATACATAAAACTTCCAGACAGAACTATCAGATAGAACTTCCAGATACATAAAACTTCCAGACTGCACTATCAGATAGAACTTCCAGATACATAAAACTTCCCGACAGAACTATCAGATAGAACTTCCAGACATATAAAACTTCCAGACAGAACTATCAGATAGAACTTCCAGACATATAAAACTTCCAGACAGAACTATCAGATAGAACTTCCAGATACATAAAACTTCCAGACAGAACTATCAGATAGAACTTCCAGATACATAAAACTTCCAGAGAGAACTATCAGATAGAACTTCCAGATACATAAAACTTCCAGACAGAACTATCAGATAGAACTTCCAGATACATAAAACTTCCAGACAGAACTATCAGATAGAACTTCCAGATACATAAAACTTCCAGACAGAACTATCAGATAGAACTTCCAGATATATAAAACTTCCAGACTGCACTATCAGATAGAACTTCCAGATACATAAAACTTCCAGACAGAACTATCAGATAGAACTTCCAGACATATAAAACTTCCAGACAGAACTATCAGATAGAACTTCCAGACATAAAAAAATTCCAGACAGAACTATCAGATAGAACTTCCAGATACATAAAACTTCCAGACAGAACTATCAGATAGAACTTCCAGATACATAAAACTTCCAGACAGAACTATCAGATAGAACTTCCAGATACATAAAACTTCCAGACTGCACTATCAGATAGAACTTCCAGATACATAAAACTTCCAGACAGAACTATCAGATAGAACTTCCAGACATATAAAACTTCCAGACAGAACTATCAGATAGAACTTCCAGACATATAAAACTTCCAGACAGAACTATCAGATAGAACTTCCAGATACATAAAACTTCCAGACAGAACTATCAGATAGAACTTCCAGATACATAAAACTTCCAGACAGAACTATCAGATAGAACTTCCAGATACATAAAACTTCCAGACAGAACTATCAGATAGAACTTCCAGATACATAAAACTTCCAGACAGAACTATCAGATAGAACTTCCAGATACATAAAACTTCCAGACAAAACTATCAGATAGAACTTCCAGATACATAAAACTTCCAGACAGAACTATCAGATAGAACTTCCAGATACATAAAACTTCCAGACAGAACTATCAGATAGAACTTCCAGATACATAAAACTTCCAGACAGAACTATCAGATAGAACTTCCAGATACATAAAACTTCCAGACAGAACTATCAGATAGAACTTCCAGATACATAAAACTTCCAGACAGAACTATCTATCAGATAGAACTTCCAGATATATAAAACTTCCAGACAGAACTATCAGATAGAACTTCCAGATACATAAAACTTCCAGACAGAACTATCAGATAGAACTTCCAGATACATAAAACTTCCAGACAGAACTATCAGATAGAACTTCCAGATATATAAAACTTCCAGACAGAACTATCAGATAGAACTTCCAGATACATAAAACTTCCAGACAGAACTATCAGATAGAACTTCCAGATACATAAAACTTCCAGACAGAACTATCAGATAGAACTTCCAGATACATAAAACTTCCAGACAGAACTATCAGATAGAACTTCCAGATACATAAAACTTCCAGACAGAACTATCAGATAGAACTTCCAGACATAAAACTTCCAGACAGAACTATCAGATAGAACTTCCAGATACATAAAACTTCCAGACAGAACTATCAGATAGAACTTCCAGATACATAAAACTTCCAGACAGAACTATCAGATAGAACTTCCAGATACATAAAACTTCCAGACAGAACTATCAGATAGAACTTCCAGATACATAAAACTTCCAGACAGAACTATCAGATAGAACTTCCAGATACATAAAACTTCCAGACAGAACTATCAGATAGAACTTCCAGATACATAAAACTTCCAGACAGAACTATCAGATAGAACTTCCAGATACATAAAACTTCCAGACAGAACTATCAGATAGAACTTCCAGATACATAAAACTTCCAGACAGAACTATCAGATAGAACTTCCAGATACATAAAACTTCCAGACAGAACTATCAGATAGAACTTCCAGATACATAAAACTTCCAGACAGAACTATCAGATAGAACTTCCAGATACATAAAACTTCCAGACAGAACTATCAGATAGAACTTCCAGATACATAAAACTTCCAGACAGAACTATCAGATAGAACTTCCAGATACATAAAACTTCCAGACTGCACTATCAGATAGAACTATCAGATAGAACTTCCAGATATATAAAACTTCCAGATATATAAAACTTCCAGACAGAACTATCAGATAGAACTTCCAGACATATAAAACTTCCAGACAGAACTATCAGATAGAACTTCCAGACAGAACTATCAGATAGAACTTCCAGATATATAAAACTTCCAGACAGAACTATCAGATAGAACTTCCAGATATATAAAACTTCCAGACAGAACTATCAGATAGAACTTCCAGATATATAAAACTTCCAGACAGAACTATCAGATAGAACTTCCAGATATATAAAACTTCCAGACAGAACTATCAGATAGAACTTCCAGATATATAAAACTTCCAGACAGAACTATCAGATAGAACTTCCAGATATATAAAACTTCCAGACTGCACTATCAGATAGAACTTCCAGATATATAAAACTTCCAGACAGAACTATCAGATAGAACTTCCAGATATATAAAACTTCCAGACAGAACTATCAGATAGAACTTCCAGATATATAAAACTTCCAGACAGAACTATCAGATAGAACTTCCAGATATATAAAACTTCCAGACAGAACTATCAGATAGAACTTCCAGATATATAAAACTTCCAGACAGAACTATCAGATAGAACTTCCAGATATATAAAACTTCCAGACAGAACTATCAGATAGAACTTCCAGATATATAAAACTTCCAGACAGAACTATCAGATAGAACTTCCAGATATATAAAACTTCCAGACAGAACTATCAGATAGAACTTCCAGATATATAAAACTTCCAGACAGAACTATCAGATAGAACTTCCAGATATATAAAACTTCCAGACAGAACTATCAGATAGAACTTCCAGATATATAAAACTTCCAGACAGAACTATCAGATAGAACTTCCAGATATATAAAACTTCCAGACAGAACTATCAGATAGAACTTCCAGATATATAAAACTTCCAGACAGAACTATCAGATAGAACTTCCAGATATATAAAACTTCCAGACAGAACTATCAGATAGAACTTCCAGATATATAAAACTTCCAGACAGAACTATCAGATAGAACTTCCAGATATATAAAACTTCCAGACAGAACTATCAGATAGAACTTCCAGATATATAAAACTTCCAGACAGAACTATCAGATAGAACTTCCAGATATATAAAACTTCCAGACAGAACTATCAGATAGAACTTCCAGATATATAAAACTTCCAGACAGAACTATCAGATAGAACTTCCAGATATATAAAACTTCCAGACAGAACTATCAGATAGAACTTCCAGATATATAAAACTTCCAGACAGAACTATCAGATAGAACTTCCAGATATATAAAACTTCCAGACAGAACTATCAGATAGAACTTCCAGATATATAAAACTTCCAGACAGAACTATCAGATAGAACTTCCAGACATATAAAACTTCCAGACAGAACTATCAGATAGAACTTCCAGATATATAAAACTTCCAGACAGAACTATCAGATAGAACTTCCAGATATATAAAACTTCCAGACAGAACTATCAGATAGAACTTCCAGATATATAAAACTTCCAGACAGAACTATCAGATAGAACTTCCAGATATATAAAACTTCCAGACAGAACTATCAGATAGAACTTCCAGACATATAAAACTTCCAGACAGAACTATCAGATAGAACTTCCAGATATATAAAACTTCCAGACAGAACTATCAGATAGAACTTCCAGATATATAAAACTTCCAGACAGAACTATCAGATAGAACTTCCAGATATATAAAACTTCCAGACAGAACTATCAGATAGAACTTCCAGATATATAAAACTTCCAGACAGAACTATCAGATAGAACTTCCAGATATATAAAACTTCCAGACAGAACTATCAGATAGAACTTCCAGACATATAAAACTTCCAGACAGAACTATCAGATAGAACTTCCAGATATATAAAACTTCCAGACAGAACTATCAGATAGAACTTCCAGATATATAAAATTTCCAGACAGAACTATCAGATAGAACTTCCAGATATATAAAACTTCCAGACAGAACTATCAGATAGAACTTCCAGATATATAAAACTTCCAGACAGAACTATCAGATAGAACTTCCAGATACATAAAACTTCCAGACAGAACTATCAGATAGAACTTCCAGATATATAAAACTTCCAGACAGAACTATCAGATAGAACTTCCAGACATATAAAACTTCCAGACAGAACTATCAGATAGAACTTCCAGATACATAAAACTTCCAGACAGAACTATCAGATAGAACTTCCAGATATATAAAACTTCCAGACAGAACTATCAGATAGAACTTCCAGATACATAAAACTTCCAGACAGAACTATCAGATAGAACTTCCAGATATATAAAACTTCCAGACAGAACTATCAGATAGAACTTCCAGACATATAAAACTTCCAGACAGAACTATCAGATAGAACTTCCAGATATATAAAACTTCCAGACAGAACTATCAGATAGAACTTCCAGACATATAAAACTTCCAGACAGAACTATCAGATAGAACTTCCAGATACATAAAACTTCCAGACAGAACTATCAGATAGAACTTCCAGACATATAAAACTTCCAGACAGAACTATCAGATAGAACTTCCAGATACATAAAACTTCCAGACAGAACTATCAGATAGAACTTCCAGATATATAAAACTTCCAGACAGAACTATCAGATAGAACTTCCAGATACATAAAACTTCCAGACAGAACTATCAGATAGAACTTCCAGATACATAAAACTTCCAGACAGAACTATCAGATAGAACTTCCAGATACATAAAACTTCCAGACAGAACTATCAGATAGAACTTCCAGATATATAAAACTTCCAGACAGAACTATCAGATAGAACTTCCAGACATATAAAACTTCCAGACAGAACTATCAGATAGAACTTCCAGATACATAAAACTTCCAGACAGAACTATCAGATAGAACTTCCAGATACATAAAACTTCCAGACAGAACTATCAGATAGAACTTCCAGATACATAAAACTTCCAGACAGAACTATCAGATAGAACTTCCAGATATATAAAACTTCCAGACAGAACTATCAGATAGAACTTCCAGACATATAAAACTTCCAGACAGAACTATCAGATAGAACTTCCAGATACATAAAACTTCCAGACAGAACTATCAGATAGAACTTCCAGATACATAAAACTTCCAGACAGAACTATCAGATAGAACTTCCAGATACATAAAACTTCCAGACAGAACTATCAGATAGAACTTCCAGATACATAAAACTTCCAGACAGAACTATCAGATAGAACTTCCAGACATATAAAACTTCCAGACAGAACTATCAGATAGAACTTCCAGACATATAAAACTTCCAGACAGAACTATCAGATAGAACTTCCAGACATATAAAACTTCCAGACAGAACTATCAGATAGAACTTCCAGATACATAAAACTTCCAGACAGAAGTATCAGATAGAACTTCCAGATACATAAAACTTCCAGACAGAACTATCAGATAGAACTTCCAGATATATAAAACTTCCAGACAGAACTATCAGATAGAACTTCCAGATATATAAAACTTCCAGACAGAACTATCAGATAGAACTTCCAGACATATAAAACTTCCAGACAGAACTATCAGATAGAACTTCCAGATATATAAAACTTCCAGACAGAACTATCAGATAGAACTTCCAGATACATAAAACTTCCAGACAGAACTATCAGATAGAACTTCCAGATACATAAAACTTCCAGACAGAACTATCAGATAGAACTTCCAGATATATAAAACTTCCAGACAGAACTATCAGATAGAACTTCCAGACATATAAAACTTCCAGACAGAACTATCAGATAGAACTTCCAGATATATAAAACTTCCAGACAGAACTATCAGATAGAACTTCCAGATATATAAAACTTCCAGACAGAACTATCAGATAGAACTTCCAGATACATAAAACTTCCAGACAGAACTATCAGATAGAACTTCCAGATACATAAAACTTCCAGACAGAACTATCAGATAGAACTTCCAGACATATAAAACTTCTAGACAGAACTATCAGATAGAACTTCCAGATACATAAAACTTCCAGACAGAACTATCAGATAGAACTTCCAGACATATAAAACTTCCAGACAGAACTATCAGATAGAACTTCCAGATATATAAAACTTCCAGACAGAACTATCAGATAGAACTTCCAGATATATAAAACTTCCAGACAGAACTATCAGATAGAACTTCCAGATACATAAAACTTCCAGACAGAACTATCAGATAGAACTTCCAGATACATAAAACTTCCAGACAGAACTATCAGATAGAACTTCCAGACATATAAAACTTCCAGACAGAACTATCAGATAGAACTTCCAGATATATAAAACTTCCAGACAGAACTATCAGATAGAACTTCCAGATATATAAAACTTCCAGACAGAACTATCCGATAGAACTTCCAGATATATAAAACTTCCAGACTGCACTATCAGATAGAACTTCCAGATACATAAAACTTCCAGACAGAACTATCAGATAGAACTTCCAGACATATAAAACTTCCAGACAGAACTATCAGATAGAACTTCCAGACATATAAAACTTCCAGACAGAACTATCAGATAGAACTTCCAGATACATAAAACTTCCAGACAGAACTATCAGATAGAACTTCCAGATACATAAAACTTCCAGACAGAACTATCAGATAGAACTTCCAGATACATAAAACTTCCAGACTGCACTATCAGATAGAACTTCCAGATACATAAAACTTCCAGACAGAACTATCAGATAGAACTTCCAGACATATAAAACTTCCAGACAGAACTATCAGATAGAACTTCCAGACATATAAAACTTCCAGACAGAACTATCAGATAGAACTTCCAGATACATAAAACTTCCAGACAGAACTATCAGATAGAACTTCCAGATACATAAAACTTCCAGACAGAACTATCAGATAGAACTTCCAGATACATAAAACTTCCAGACAGAACTATCAGATAGAACTTCCAGATACATAAAACTTCCAGACAGAACTATCAGATAGAACTTCCAGATACATAAAACTTCCAGACAGAACTATCAGATAGAACTTCCAGATATATAAAACTTCCAGACAGAACTATCAGATAGAACTTCCAGATACATAAAACTTCCAGACAGAACTATCAGATAGAACTTCCAGATACATAAAACTTCCAGACAGAACTATCAGATAGAACTTCCAGATACATAAAACTTCCAGACAGAACTATCAGATAGAACTTCCAGATACATAAAACTTCCAGACAGAACTATCAGATAGAACTTCCAGACATATAAAACTTCCAGACAGAACTATCAGATAGAACTTCCAGACATATAAAACTTCCAGACAGAACTATCAGATAGAACTTCCAGATACATAAAACTTCCAGACAGAACTATCAGATAGAACTTCCAGATACATAAAACTTCCAGACAGAACTATCAGATAGAACTTCCAGATATATAAAACTTCCAGACAGAACTATCAGATAGAACTTCCAGATACATAAAACTTCCAGACAGAACTATCAGATAGAACTTCCAGATACATAAAACTTCCAGACAGAACTATCAGATAGAACTTCCAGATACATAAAACTTCCAGACAGAACTATCAGATAGAACTTCCAGATACATAAAACTTCCAGACAGAACTATCAGATAGAACTTCCAGATACATAAAACTTCCAGACAGAACTATCAGATAGAACTTCCAGATACATAAAACTTCCAGACAGAACTATCAGATAGAACTTCCAGATACATAAAACTTCCAGACAGAACTATCAGATAGAACTTCCAGATATATAAAACTTCCAGACAGAACTATCAGATAGAACTTCCAGATATATAAAACTTCCAGACAGAACTATCAGATAGAACTTCCAGATACATAAAACTTCCAGACAGAACTATCAGATAGAACTTCCAGATACATAAAACTTCCAGACAGAACTATCAGATAGAACTTCCAGATACATAAAACTTCCAGACTGCACTATCAGATAGAACTTCCAGATACATAAAACTTCCAGACAGAACTATCAGATAGAACTTCCAGATATATAAAACTTCCAGACAGAACTATCAGATAGAACTTCCAGATATATAAAACTTCCAGACTGCACTATCAGATAGAACTTCCAGATATATAAAACTTCCAGACAGAACTATCAGATAGAACTTCCAGATATATAAAACTTCCAGACAGAACTATCAGATAGAACTTCCAGATATATAAAACTTCCAGACAGAACTATCAGATAGAACTTCCAGATATATAAAACTTCCAGACAGAACTATCAGATAGAACTTCCAGATATATAAAACTTCGAGACAGAACTATCAGATAGAACTTCCAGATATATAAAACTTCCAGACAGAACTATCAGATAGAACTTCCAGATATATAAAACTTCCAGACAGAACTATCAGATAGAACTTCCAGATATATAAAACTTCCAGACAGAACTATCAGATAGAACTTCCAGATATATAAAACTTCCAGACTGCACTATCAGACAGAACTTCCAGATATATAAAACTTCCAGACAGAACTATCAGATAGAACTTCCAGATATATAAAACTTCCAGACAGAACTATCAGATAGAACTTCCAGATATATAAAACTTCCAGACAGAACTATCAGATAGAACTTCCAGATATATAAAACTTCCAGACAGAACTATCAGATAGAACTTCCAGATATATAAAACTTCCAGACAGAACTATCAGATAGAACTTCCAGATATATAAAACTTCCAGACAGAACTATCAGATAGATCTTCCAGATATATAAAACTTCCAGACTGCACTATCAGATAGAACTTCCAGATATATAAAACTTCCAGACAGAACTATCAGATAGAACTTCCAGATATATAAAACTTCCAGACAGAACTATCACATAGAACTTCCAGATATATAAAACTTCCAGACAGAACTATCAGATAGAACTTCCAGATATATAAAACTTCCAGACTGCACTATCAGATAGAACTTCCAGATATATAAAACTTCCAGACAGAACTATCAGATAGAACTTCCAGACATATAAAACTTCCAGACAGAACTATCAGATAGAACTTCCAGATATATAAAACTTCCAGACAGAACTATCAGATAGAACTTCCAGACATATAAAACTTCCAGACAGAACTACCAGATAGAACTTCCAGATATATAAAACTTCCAAACAGAACTATCAGATAGAACTTCCAGATATATAAAACTTCCAGACAGAACTATCAGATAGAACTTCCAGATATATAAAACTTCCAGACAGCACTATCAGATAGAACTTCCAGATATATAAAACTTCCAGACAGAACTATCAGATAGAACTTCCAGACATATAAAACTTCCAGACAGAACTATCAGATAGAACTTCCAGATATATAAAACTTCCAGACAGAACTATCAGATAGAACTTCCAGATATATAAAACTTCCAGACAGAACTATCAGATAGAACTTCCAGATATATAAAACTTCCAGACAGAACTATCAGATAGAACTTCCAGATATATAAAACTTCCAGACAGAACTATCAGATAGAACTTCCAGATACATAAAACTTCCAGACAGAACTATCAGACAGAACTTCCAGATACATAAAACTTCCAGACAGAACTATCAGATAGAACTTCCAGATACATAAAACTTCCAGACAGAACTATCAGATAGAACTTCCAGATACATAAAACTTCCAGACAGAACTATCAGATAGAACTTCCAGATATATAAAACTTCCAGACAGAACTATCAGATAGAACTTCCAGATATATAAAACTTCCAGACAGAACTATCAGATAGAACTTCCAGATACATAAAACTTCCAGACAGAACTATCAGATAGAACTTCCAGATACATAAAACTTCCAGACAGAACTATCAGATAGAACTTCCAGACATATAAAACTTCCAGACAGAACTATCAGATAGAACTTCCAGATATATAAAACTTCCAGACAGAACTATCAGATAGAACTTCCAGATATATAAAACTTCCAGACAGAACTATCAGATAGAACTTCCAGATATATAAAACTTCCAGACAGAACTATCAGATAGAACTTCCAGATATATAAAACTTCCAGACAGAACTATCAGATAGAACTTCCAGATATATAAAACTTCCAGACAGAACTATCAGATAGAACTTCCAGATATATAAAACTTCCAGACAGAACTATCAGATAGAACTTCCAGACATATAAAACTTCCAGACAGAACTATCAGCTAGAACTTCCAGATACATAAAACTTCCAGACAGAACTATCAGATAGAACTTCCAGACATATAAAACTTCCAGACAGAACTATCAGATAGAACTTCCAGACATATAAAACTTCCAGACAGAACTATCAGATAGAACTTCCAGACATATAAAACTTCCAGACAGAACTATCAGATAGAACTTCCAGATACATAAAACTTCCAGACAGAACTATCAGATAGAACTTCCAGATACATAAAACTTCCAGACAGAACTATCAGATAGAACTTTCAGATATATAAAACTTCCAGACAGAACTATCAGATAGAACTTCCAGATATACAAAACTTCCAGACAGAACTATCAGATAGAACTTCCAGATACATAAAACTTCCAAACAGAACTATCAGATAGAACTTCCAGATATATAAAACTTCCAGACAGAACTATCAGATAGAACTTCCAGATATATAAAACTTCCAGACAGAACTATCAGATAGAACTTCCAGATACATAAAACTTCCAGACAGAACTATCAGATAGAACTTCCAGACATATAAAACTTCCAGACAGAACTATCAGATAGAACTTCCAGATATATAAAACTTCCAGACAGAACTATCAGATAGAACTTCCAGACATATAAAACTTCCAGACAGAACTATCAGATAGAACTTCCAGACATATAAAACTTCCAGACAGAACTATCAGATAGAACTTCCAGACATATAAAACTTCCAGACAGAACTATCAGATAGAACTTCCAGACATATAAAACTTCCAGACAGAACTATCAGATAGAACTTCCACACATATAAAACTTCCAGACAGAACTATCAGATAGAACTTCCAGACATATAAAACTTCCAGACAGAACTATCAGATAGAACTTCCAGATATATAAAACTTCCAGACAGAACTATCAGATAGAACTTCCAGATACATAAAACTTCCAGACAGAACTATCAGATAGAACTTCCAGATACATAAAACTTCCAGACAGAACTATCAGATAGAACTTCCAGATATACAAAACTTCCAGACAGAACTATCAGATAGAACTTCCAGATATATAAAACTTCCAGACAGAACTATCAGATAGAACTTCCAGACATATAAAACTTCCAGACAGAACTATCAGATAGAACTTCCAGATATATAAAACTTCCAGACAGAACTATCAGATAGAACTTCCAGATATACAAAACTTCCAGACAGAACTATCAGATAGAACTTCCAGATATACAAAACTTCCAGACAGAACTATCAGATAGAACTTCCAGATATACAAAACTTCCAGACAGAACTATCAGATAGAACTTCCAGATATACAAAACTTCCAGACAGAACTATCAGATAGAACTTCCAGACATATAAAACTTCCAGACAGAACTATCAGATAGAACTTCCAGACATATAAAACTTCCAGACAGAACTATCAGATAGAACTTCCAGATATACAAAACTTCCAGACAGAACTATCAGATAGAACTTCCAGATATACAAAACTTCCAGACAGAACTATCAGATAGAACTTCCAGATATACAAAACTTCAAGACAGAACTATCAGATAGAACTTCCAGACATATAAAACTTCCAGACAGAACTATCAGATAGAACTTCCAGACATATAAAACTTCCAGACAGAACTATCAGATAGAACTTCCAGACATAAAACTTCCAGACAGAACTATCAGATAGAACTTCCAGACATATAAAACTTCCAGACAGAACTCTCAGAGATACAAACTTCGAAATAAAACTTTTAGATCGAACTTCCAGATAAACAAAACTTTCAGATAGACAGAATCTTCAGATAAATAGAACTTTCGGATAGACAGAACTTTCAGATAGATAGAACTTTCCATTCTGGAAAGAAAAAAAATCCACTTAAATTTCTCTTAATTTTCGCGTCTTTATGAAAACTTCTGCGTATTGAGCTCTTAAAATTTTTAATATAGTGGAACCTACCTAAACTGTGTCTTAATACAGTGGAACCTACCTAAACTGTGTCTTAATACAGTGGAACCTACCTAAACTGTGTCTTAATACAGTGGAACCTACCTAAACTGTGTCTTAATACAGTGGAACCTACCTAAACTGTGTCTTAATACAGTGGAACCTACCTAAACTGTGTCTTAATACAGTGGAACCTACCTAAACTGTGTCTTAATACAGTGGAACCTACCTAAACTGTGTCTTAATATAGTGGAACCTACCTAAACTGTGTCTTAATACAGTGGAACCTACCTAAACTGTGTCTTAATACAGTGGAACCTACCTAAACTGTGTCTTAATACAGTGGAACCAACCTAAACTGTGTCTTAATACAGTGGAACCTACCTAAACTGTGTCTTAATACAGTGGAACCTACCTAAACTGTGTCTTAATACAGTGGAACCTACCTAAACTATGTCTTAATACAGTGGAACCTACCTAAACTGTGTCTTAATACAGTGGAACCTACCTAAACTGTGTCTTAATACAGTGGAACCTACCTAAACTGTGTCTTAATACAGTGGAACCTACCTAAACTGTGTCTTAATACAGTGGAACCTACCTAAACTGTGTCTTAATACAGTGGAACCTACCTAAACTGTGTCTTAATACAGTGGAACCTACCTAAACTGTGTCTTAATATAGTGGAACCTACCTAAACTGTGTCTTAATACAGTGGAACCTACCTAAACTGTGTCAATACAGTGGAACCTACCTAAACTGTGTCTTAATACAGTGGAACCTACCTAAACTGTCTTAATACAGTGGAACCTACCTAAACTGTGTCTTAATACAGTGGAACCTACCTAAACTGTGTCTTAATACAGTGGAACCTACCTAAACTGTGTCTTAATACAGTGGAACCTACCTAAACTGTGTCTTAATGTAGTGGAACCTACCTAAACTGTGTCTTAATATAGTGGAACCTACCTAAACTGTGTCTTAATATAGTGGAACCTACCTAAACTGTGTCTTAATATAGTGGAACCTACCTAAACTGTCTTAATATAGTGGAACCTACCTAAACTGTGTCTTAATATAGTGGAACCTACCTAAACTGTGTCTTAATACAGTGGAACCTACCTAAACTATGTCTTAATGTAGTGGAACCTACCTAAACTGTGTCTTAATATAGTGGAACCTACCTAAACTGTGTCTTAATATAGTGGAACCTACCTAAACTGTGTCTTAATATAGTGGAACCTACATAAACTGTGTCTTAATACAGTGGAACCTACCTAAACTGTGTCTTAATATAGTGGAACCTACCTAAACTGTGTCTTAATACAGTGGAACCTACCTAAACTATGTCTTAATGTAGTGGAACCTACCTAAACTGTGTCTTAATATAGTGGAACCTACCTAAACTGTGTCTTAATACAGTGCAACCTACCTAAACTATGTCTTAATGTAGTGGAACCTACCTAAACTGTGTCTTAATACAGTGGAACCTACCTAAACTGTGTCTTAATACAGTGGAACCTACCTAAACTGCTGTCTTAATACAGTGGAACCTACCTAAACTGTGTCTTAATATAGTGGAACCTACCTAAACTGTGTCTTAATATAGTGGAACCTACCTAAACTGTGTCTTAATATAGTGGAACCTACCTAAACTGTGTCTTAATATAGTGGAACCTACCTAAACTGTCTTAATATAGTGGAACCTACCTAAACTGTGTCTTAATATAGTGGAACCTACCTAAACTGTGTCTTAATACAGTGGAACCTACCTAAACTATGTCTTAATGTAGTGGAACCTACCTAAACTGTGTCTTAATATAGTGGAACCTACCTAAACTGTGTCTTAATATAGTGGAACCTACCTAAACTGTGTCTTAATATAGTGGAACCTACCTAAACTGTGTCTTAATATAGTGGAACCTACCTAAACTGTGTCTTAATACAGTGGAACCTACCTAAACTATGTCTTAATGTAGTGGAACCTACCTAAACTGTGTCTTAATATAGTGGAACCTACCTAAACTGTGTCTTAATATAGTGGAACCTACCTAAACTGCGTCTTAATATAGTGGAACCTACCTAAACTGTGTCTTAATATAGTGGAACCTACCTAAACTGTGTCTTAATATAGTGGAACCTACCTAAACTGTGTCTTAATATAGTGGAACCTACCTAAACTGTGTCTTAATATAGTGGAACCTACCTAAACTGTGTCTTAATACAGTGGAACCTACCTAAACTATGTCTTAATGTAGTGGAACCTACCTAAACTGTGTCTTAATATAGTGGAACCTACCTAAACTGTGTCTTAATATAGTGGAACCTACCTAAACTGCGTCTTAATATAGTGGAACCTACCTAAACTGTGTCTTAATATAGTGGAACCTACCTAAACTGTGTCTTAATATAGTGGAACCTACCTAAACTGTGTCTTAATATAGTGGAACCTACCTAAACTGTGTCTTAATATAGTGGAACCTACCTAAACTGTGTCTTAATACAGTGGAACCTACCTAAACTATGTCTTAATGTAGTGGAACCTACCTAAACTGTGTCTTAATATAGTGGAACCTACCTAAACTGTGTCTCAATATAGTGGAACCTACCTAAACTGTGTCTTAATATAGTGGAACCTACCTAAACTGTGTCTTAATACAGTGGAACCTACCTAAACTATGTCTTAATGTAGTGGAACCTACCTAAACTGTCTTAATATAGTGGAACCTACCTAAACTGTGTCTTAATATAGTGGAACCTACCTAAACTGTGTCTTAATATAGTGGAACCTACCTAAACTGTGTCTTAATATAGTGGAACCTACCTAAACTGTGTCTTAATATAGTGGAACCTACCTAAACTGTGTCTTAATACAGTGGAACCTACCTAAACTATGTCTTAATGTAGTGGAACCTACCTAAACTGTGTCTTAATATAGTGGAACCTACCTAAACTGTGTCTTAATATAGTGGAACCTACCTAAACTGTGTCTTAATATAGTGGAACCTACCTAAACTGTGTCTTAATACAGTGGAACCTACCTAAACTGTGTCTTAATACAGTGGAACCTACCTAAACTGTGTCTTAATACAGTGGAACCTACCTAAACTGTGTCTTAATACAGTGGAACCTACCTAAACTGTGTCTTAATACAGTGGAACCTACCTAAACTGTGTCTTAATACAGTGGAACCTACCTAAACTGTGTCTTAATACAGTGGAACCTACCTAAACTATGTCTTAATACAGTGGAACCTACCTAAACTGTGTCTTAATACAGTGGAACCTACCTAAACTGTGTCTTAATACAGTGGAACCTACCTAAACTGTGTCTTAATACAGTGGAACCTACCTAAACTGTGTCTTAATACAGTGGAACCTACCTAAACTGTGTCTTAATACAGTGGAACCTACCTAAACTGTGTCTTAATACAGTGGAACCTACCTAAACTGTGTCTTAATATAGTGGAACCTACCTAAACTGTGTCTTAATACAGTGGAACCTACCTAAACTGTGTCAATACAGTGGAACCTACCTAAACTGTGTCTTAATACAGTGGAACCTACCTAAACTGTCTTAATACAGTGGAACCTACCTAAACTGTGTCTTAATACAGTGGAACCTACCTAAACTGTGTCTTAATACAGTGGAACCTACCTAAACTGTGTCTTAATACAGTGGAACCTACCTAAACTGTGTCTTAATGTAGTGGAACCTACCTAAACTGTGTCTTAATATAGTGGAACCTACCTAAACTGTGTCTTAATATAGTGGAACCTACCTAAACTGTGTCTTAATATAGTGGAACCTACCTAAACTGTCTTAATATAGTGGAACCTACCTAAACTGTGTCTTAATATAGTGGAACCTACCTAAACTGTGTCTTAATACAGTGGAACCTACCTAAACTATGTCTTAATGTAGTGGAACCTACCTAAACTGTGTCTTAATATAGTGGAACCTACCTAAACTGTGTCTTAATATAGTGGAACCTACCTAAACTGTGTCTTAATATAGTGGAACCTACATAAACTGTGTCTTAATACAGTGGAACCTACCTAAACTATGTCTTAATGTAGTGGAACCTACCTAAACTGTGTCTTAATATAGTGGAACCTACCTAAACTGTGTCTTAATATAGTGGAACCTACCTAAACTGCGTCTTAATATAGTGGAACCTACCTAAACTGTGTCTTAATATAGTGGAACCTACCTAAACTGTGTCTTAATATAGTGGAACCTACCTAAACTGTGTCTTAGTATAGTGGAACCTACCTAAACTGTGTCTTAATATAGTGGAACCTACCTAAACTGTGTCTTAATACAGTGGAACCTACCTAAACTATGTCTTAATGTAGTGGAACCTACCTAAACTGTGTCTTAATATAGTGGAACCTACCTAAACTGTGTCTTAATATAGTGGAACCTACCTAAACTGTGTCTTAATATAGTGGAACCTACCTAAACTGTGTCTTAATACAGTGAAACCTACCTAAACTATGTCTTAATGTAGTGGAACCTACCTAAACTGTGTCTTAATATAGTGGAACCTACCTAAACTGTGTCTTAATATAGTGGAACCTACCTAAACTGTCTTAATATAGTGGAACCTACCTAAACTGTGTCTTAATATAGTGGAACCTACCTAAACTGTGTCTTAATATAGTGGAACCTACCTAAACTGTGTCTTAATACAGTGCAACCTACCTAAACTATGTCTTAATGTAGTGGAACCTACCTAAACTGTGTCTTAATATAGTGGAACCTACCTAAACTGTCTCTTAATTTAGTGGAACCTACCTAAACTGTGTCTTAATATAGTGGAACCTACCTAAACTGTGTCTTAATACAGTGGAACCTACCTAAACTGTGTCTTAATACAGTGGAACCTACCTAAACTGTGTCTTAATACAGTGGAACCTACCTAAACTGTGTCTTAATACAGTGGAACCTACCTAAACTGTGTCTTAATACAGTGGAACCTACCTAAACTGCTGTCTTAATACAGTGGAACCTACCTAAACTGTGTCTTAATATAGTGGAACCTACCTAAACTGTGTCTTAATATAGTGGAACCTACCTAAACTGTGTCTTAATATAGTGGAACCTACCTAAACTGTGTCTTAATATAGTGGAACCTACCTAAACTGTCTTAATATAGTGGAACCTACCTAAACTGTGTCTTAATATAGTGGAACCTACCTAAACTGTGTCTTAATACAGTGGAACCTACCTAAACTATGTCTTAATGTAGTGGAACCTACCTAAACTGTGTCTTAATATAGTGGAACCTACCTAAACTGTGTCTTAATATAGTGGAACCTACCTAAACTGTGTCTTAATATAGTGGAACCTACCTAAACTGTGTCTTAATATAGTGGAACCTACCTAAACTGTGTCTTAATACAGTGGAACCTACCTAAACTATGTCTTAATGTAGTGGAACCTACCTAAACTGTGTCTTAATATAGTGGAACCTACCTAAACTGTGTCTTAATATAGTGGAACCTACCTAAACTGCGTCTTAATATAGTGGAACCTACCTAAACTGTGTCTTAATATAGTGGAACCTACCTAAACTGTGTCTTAATATAGTGGAACCTACCTAAACTGTGTCTTAATATAGTGGAACCTACCTAAACTGTGTCTTAATATAGTGGAACCTACCTAAACTGTGTCTTAATACAGTGGAACCTACCTAAACTATGTCTTAATGTAGTGGAACCTACCTAAACTGTGTCTTAATATAGTGGAACCTACCTAAACTGTGTCTTAATATAGTGGAACCTACCTAAACTGCGTCTTAATATAGTGGAACCTACCTAAACTGTGTCTTAATATAGTGGAACCTACCTAAACTGTGTCTTAATATAGTGGAACCTACCTAAACTGTGTCTTAATATAGTGGAACCTACCTAAACTGTGTCTTAATATAGTGGAACCTACCTAAACTGTGTCTTAATACAGTGGAACCTACCTAAACTATGTCTTAATGTAGTGGAACCTACCTAAACTGTGTCTTAATATAGTGGAACCTACCTAAACTGTGTCTCAATATAGTGGAACCTACCTAAACTGTGTCTTAATATAGTGGAACCTACCTAAACTGTGTCTTAATACAGTGGAACCTACCTAAACTATGTCTTAATGTAGTGGAACCTACCTAAACTGTCTTAATATAGTGGAACCTACCTAAACTGTGTCTTAATATAGTGGAACCTACCTAAACTGTGTCTTAATATAGTGGAACCTACCTAAACTGTGTCTTAATATAGTGGAACCTACCTAAACTGTGTCTTAATATAGTGGAACCTACCTAAACTGTGTCTTAATACAGTGGAACCTACCTAAACTATGTCTTAATGTAGTGGAACCTACCTAAACTGTGTCTTAATATAGTGGAACCTACCTAAACTGTGTCTTAATATAGTGGAACCTACCTAAACTGTGTCTTAATATAGTGGAACCTACCTAAACTGTGTCTTAATACAGTGGAACCTACCTAAACTGTGTCTTAATACAGTGGAACCTACCTAAACTGTGTCTTAATACAGTGGAACCTACCTAAACTGTGTCTTAATACAGTGGAACCTACCTAAACTGTGTCTTAATACAGTGGAACCTACCTAAACTGTGTCTTAATACAGTGGAACCTACCTAAACTGTGTCTTAATACAGTGGAACCTACCTAAACTGTGTCTTAATGTAGTGGAACCTACCTAAACTGTGTCTTAATATAGTGGAACCTACCTAAACTGTGTCTTAATATAGTGGAACCTACCTAAACTGTGTCTTAATATAGTGGAACCTACCTAAACTGTCTTAATATAGTGGAACCTACCTAAACTGTGTCTTAATATAGTGGAACCTACCTAAACTGTGTCTTAATACAGTGGAACCTACCTAAACTATGTCTTAATGTAGTGGAACCTACCTAAACTATGTCTTAATATAGTGGAACCTACCTAAACTGTGTCTTAATATAGTGGAACCTACCTAAACTGTGTCTTAATATAGTGGAACCTACCTAAACTGTGTCTTAATACAGTGGAACCTACCTAAACTATGTCTTAATGTAGTGGAACCTACCTAAACTGTGTCTTAATATAGTGGAACCTACCTAAACTGTGTCTTAATATAGTGGAACCTACCTAAACTGCGTCTTAATATAGTGGAACCTACCTAAACTGTGTCTTAATATAGTGGAACCTACCTAAACTGTGTCTTAATATAGTGGAACCTACCTAAACTGTGTCTTAATATAGTGGAACCTACCTAAACTGTGTCTTAATATAGTGGAACCTACCTAAACTGTGTCTTAATACAGTGGAACCTACCTAAACTATGTCTTAATGTAGTGGAACCTACCTAAACTGTGTCTTAATATAGTGGAACCTACCTAAACTGTGTCTTAATATAGTGGAACCTACCTAAACTGTGTCTTAATATAGTGGAACCTACCTAAACTGTGTCTTAATACAGTGGAACCTACCTAAACTATGTCTTAATGTACTGGAACCTACCTAAACTGTGTCTTAATATAGTGGAACCTACCTAAACTGTGTCTTAATATAGTGGAACCTACCTAAACTGTGTCTTAATATAGTGGAACCTACCTAAACTGTGTCTTAATATAGTGGAACCTACCTAAACTGTGTCTTAATATAGTGGAACCTACCTAAACTGTGTCTTAATACAGTGGAACCTACCTAAACTATGTCTTAATGTAGTGGAACCTACCTAAACTGTGTCTTAATATAGTGGAACCTACCTAAACTGTGTCTTAATATAGTGGAACCTACCTAAACTGTGTCTTAATATAGTGGAACCTACCTAAACTGTGTCTTAATACAGTGGAACCTACCTAAACTGTGTCTTAATACAGTGGAACCTACCTAAACTGTCTTAATACAGTGGAACCTACCTAAACTGTCTTAATATAGTGGAACCTACCTAAACTGTGTTTTAATATAGCGGAACCTACCTAAACTGTCTTAATATAGTGGAACCTACCTAAACTGTCTTAATATAGTGGAATCTACCTAAACTGTGTCTTAATATAGCGGAACCTACCTAAACTGTTTTAATATAGTGGAACCTACCTAAACTGTCTTAATATAGTGGAACCTACCTAAACTCTGTCTTAATATAGTGGAACCTACCTAAACTGTCTTAATACAGTGGAACCTACCTAAACTGTCTTAATATAGTGGAACCTACCTAAACTGTTTTTTAATATAGCGGAACCTACCTAAACTGTCTTAATATAGTGGAACCTACCTATACTGTCTTAATATAGTGGAATCTACCTAAACTGTGTCTTAATATAGCGGAACCTACCTAAACTGTCTTAATATAGTGGAACCTACCTAAACTCTGTCTTAATATAGTGGAACCTACCTAAACTGTCTTAATATAGTGGAACCTACTAAACTGTCTTAATACAGTGGAACCTACCTAAACTGTGTTTAAATACAGTGGAACCTACCTAAACTGTGTCTTAATACAGTGGAACTTACCTAAACTATGTCTTAAAACAGTGGAACCTACCTAAACTGTGTCTTAATATAGTGGAACCTACCTAAACTGTGTCTTAATACAGTGGAATCTACCTAAACTATGTTTTAATACAGTGGAACCTACGTAAACTGTGTCTTAATACAGTGGAGCCTACCTAAACTATGTCTTAATACAGTGAAACCTACCAAAACTGTGTCTAAATACAGTGGAACCTACCTAAACTGTGTCTTAATTTAGTGGAACCTACCTAAACTGTGTCTTAATACTGTGGAACCTACCTAAACTGTGTTTTAATACAGTGGAACCTACCTAAACTGTCTTAATATAGTGGAACCTATCTAAACTGTCTTAATACAGTGGAACCTACCTAAACTCTGTCTTAATACAGTGGAACCTACTAAACTGTGTCTTAATATAGTGGAAACTACCTAAACTGTCTTAATACAGTGGAACCTACCTAAACTCTGTCTTAATACAGTGGAACCTACTATACTGTCTTAATATAGTGGAACCTACCTAGACTGTGTCTTAATACAGGGGAACCTACTAAACTGTGTCTTAATATAGTGGAACCTACCTAAACTGTGTCTTAATATAGTGGAACTTACCTAAACTGTCTTAATATAGTGGAGCCTACCTAAACTGTCTTAATATAGTGGAACCTACCTAAACTGTCTTAATATAGTGGAACCTACCTAAACTGTGTCTTAATATAGCGGAACCTACCTAAACTGTCTAAATAATGTGGAACCTACCTAAACTGTCTTAATATAGTGGAACCTACCTAAACTGTGTCTTAATATAGCGGAACCTACCTAAACTGTCTTAATAGAGTGGAACCTACCTAAACTGTCTTAATATAGTGGAACCTACCTAAACTGTGTATTAATATAGTGGAACCTACCTAAACTGTCTTAATATAGTGGAACCTACCTAAACTGTCTTAATATAGTGGAACCTACCTAAACTTTCTTAATATAGTGGAACCTACCTAAACTGTGTCTTAATATAGTGGAACCTACCTAAACTGTCTTAATATAGTGGAACCTACCTAAACTGTGTCTTAATATAGCGGAACCTACCTAAACTGTGTGTTAATATAGTGAAACCTACCTAAACTGTGTCTTAATATAGTGGAACCTACCAAAACTGTCTTAATATAGTGGAACGTACCTAAACTGTGTCTTAATATAGTGGAACCTACCTAAACTGTGTCTTAATACACTGGAACCTACTAAACTGTCTTAATACAGTGGAACCTACCTAAACTGTGTCTTAATACAGTGGAACCTACTAAACTGTGTCTTAATATAGTGGAACCTACCTAAACTGTGTCTTAATACATTGGAACCTGCCTAAACTGTGTCTTAATACAGTGGAACCTACCAAACTGTCTTAATATAGTGGAACCTACCTAGACTGTGTCTTAATATAGTGGAACCTATCTAAAATGTGTCTTAATATAGTAGAACCTATCTAAACTGTGTCTTAATATAGTGGAAACTACCTAAACTGTGTCTTAATATAGTGGAACCTACTAAACTGTCTTAATATAGTGGAACCTATCTAGACTGTGTCTTAATACAGTGGAACCTACTAAACTGTGTCTTAATATAGTGGAACCTACCTAAACTGTGTCTTAATATAGCGGAACCTACCTAAACTGTCTTAATATAGTGGAACCTACCTAAACTGTCTTAATATAGTGGAACCTACCTAAACTGTCTTAATATATTGGAACCTACCTAAACTGTGTCTTATTATAGCGGAACCTACCTAAACTGTGTCTTAATATAGTGGAACCTACCTAAACTCTGTCTTAATATAATGGAACCTACCTAAACTGTCTTAATATAGTGGAACCTACCTAAACTGTGTCTTAATACAGTGGAACCTACCTAAACTGTGTCTTAATACAGTGGAACCTACCTAAACTATGTCTTAATACAGTGGAACCTACCTAAACTGTGTTTTAATACAGTGGAACCTACCTAAACTGTCTAAATACAGTGGAACCTACTAAACTGTGTCTTAATACAGTGGAACCTAACTAAACTGTGTCATAATACAGTGGAACCTACCTAAACTGTCTAAATACAGTGGAACCTACTAAACTGTGTCTTAATACAGTGGAACCTAACTAAACTGTGTCATAATACAGTGGAACCTACCTAAACTGTCTAAATACAGTGGAACCTACTAAACTGTGTCTTAATACAGTGAAACCTACCTAAACTGTGTCTTAATATAGTGGAACCTACCTAAACTGTGTCTTAATACAGTGGAACCTACCTAAACTGTGTCTTAATATAGTGGAACCTATCTAAACTGTCTTAATACAGTGGAACCTACTAAACTGTGTCTTAATACAGTGGAACCTACCTAAACTGTGTCTTAATACAGTGGAACCTACTAAACTGTGTCTTAATATAGTGGAAATTACCTAAACTGTGTCTTAATATAGTGGAACCTACCTAAACTGTGTCTTAATACAGTGGAACCTACTATACTGTTTTAATATAGTGGCGCCTACCTAGACTGTCTTAATACAGTGGAACCTACTAAACTGTGTCTTAATATAGTGGAACCTACCTAAACTGTGTCTTAATATAGTGGAACTTACCTAAACTGTGTCTTAATATAGTGGAACATACCTAAACTGTCTTAATATAGTGGAACCTACCTAAACTGTCTTAATATAGTGTAACCTACCTAAACTGTGTCTTAATTTAGCGGAACCTACCTAAACTGTCTTAATATAGTGGAACCTACCTAAACTGTCTTAATATAGTGGAACCTACCTAAACTGTCTTAATATAGCGGAACCTACCTAAACTGTCTTAATATAGTGGAACCTATCTAAACTCTGTCTTAATATAGTGGAACCTACTTAAACTGTCATAATATAATGGAACCTACCTAAACTGTGTCTTAATATAGCGGAACCTACCTAAACTGTGTCTTAATATAGTGGAACCTACCTAAACTGTATTAATACATTGGAACCTACCTAAACTGTCTTAATATAGTGAAACCTACCTAAACTGTCTTAATATAGTGGATCCTACCTAAACTGTCTTAATATAGTGGAACCTACCTAAACTATATCTTAATATAGTGGAACCTACCTAAACTGTCTTAATATAGTGGAACCTACCTAAACTGTGTCTTAATATAGCGGAACCTACCTAAACTGTGTCTTAATATAGTGCAACCTACCTAAACTGTGTCTTAATATAGCGGAACTTACCTAAACTGTCTTAATATAGTGGAACCTACCTAAACTGTGTCTTAATATAGTGGAACCTACCTAAACTGTGTCTTTATATAGTGGAACCTACCTAAACTGTCTTAATATAGCGGAACCTACCTAAACTGTCTTAATATAGTGGAACCTACCTAAACTGTCTTAATATAGTGGAACCTACCTAAACTGTGTCTTAATATAGCGGAACCTACCTAAACTGTCTTAATATAGTGGAACCTACCTAAACTGTCTTAATATAGCAGAACCTACCTAAACTGTCTTAATATAGTGAAACCTACCTAAACTGTCTTAATAAAGTGGAACCTACCTAAACTGTGTCTTAATATAGCGGAACTTACCTAAACTAACCATACCCCCGGCCGGGATTGAACCCGCGGTCATAGTCTCAAAACTCCAGCCCGTCGCATTAGCCACTAGACCAGCTAGCCACAATAAGATTCATCCAACTAGGTATATTTCTACACCATAGGAAGGTTAGCACAGGCACCACTGTGACCACAAATGCAAGTTTTTACAGACGAATCTCCAGCTAGCGTGGCTGGAGTTTTGAGACTCTATGACCGCGGGTTCAATCCCGGCCGGGGGTATGGTTTGTTTGCAATCGTGTCATTACGATTTCATGAGTCATGTTACCTAAACTGTCTTAATATAGTGGAACGTACCTAAACTGTGTCTTAATATAGTGGAACCTACCTAAACTGTGTCTTAATATAGTGGAACCTACCTAAACTGTGTCTTAATATAGTGGAACCCACCTAAACTGTGTCTTAATATAGTGGAACCTACCTAAACTGTCCCTAAACTGGCAAAGACTTTCACTTCCACCACAGGATTCTATTGGACTAGAGGGTTCCATCTGGACGCTTTCCATCTTCGCCAGTAACCTCCTGGACCAGAGGGTTCCATCTGGGTCAGCTGGTTGCATCAGGAGCAATGGAAGCAAGGGATCGTGAGGTGTTACAAGTCCCCCACTTGCAGTGGGAATATGTTACAAGTCCCCCACTTGCAGTGGGAAGTGTTACAAGCCTCCTACTTGCAGTGGGAAGATGTTACAAGCCTCCCACTTGCAGTGGGAAGTGTTACAAGCCTCCTACTTGCAGTGGGAAGATGTTACAAGCCTCCCACTTGCAGTGGGAAGTGTTACAAGCCTCCTACTTGCAGTGGGAAGTGTTACAAGCCTCCCACTTGCAGTGGGAAGTGTTACAAGCCTCCTACTTGCAGTGGGAAGATGTTACAAGCCTCCCACTTGCAGTGGGAAGTGTTACAAGCCTCCCACTTGCAGTGGGAAGTGTTACAAGCCTCCTACTTGCAGTGGGAAGGTGTTTACAAGTCCTGGAGATGAACGAGCATTACATTTAGGGCAGAGAGAGTGTGGAGAGAGGATAGTGCCCAAGAAAAAGCGCTATTCAGAAAGGGGAACCATCCTTGGAAAAGTTTTTAATTACGGCGGTACTCGGGGAGGGAGTCGACAATAGTGCCACCTCTGGGAGGCCCTGGCAGTCCAGAGTGCCAGGAAGATCATTGTTCTTGTCTCACCGCCTCGCAGGAAGATTTGGAAGCTGTCCTCTGAGACGCTGCCACTTCTAGCACGATTTTTGTTGTTGTTGTTGGTGTGCGTGCGTGCGTGTGTGTGTGTGTGTGTGTGTGTGTGTGTGTGTGTGTGTGTGTGTGTGTGTGTGTGTGTGTGTGTGTGTGTGTGTGTGTGTGTGTGTGTGCGGGCGCGCACGTACTTCCACCCATAACAATAAAAATAGCAGGTAGTGAAAGAGATCAATTAAAAAAATAATTAACGAAACCTGGCCCTCTCTACCCAAAACCAAAACAAAATAGACAAATTACTCAAACACAGGAAAGAAAAACCTTATGACGACATTTCGGTCCGACTTGTAAATGATTCAAGTCAGACCGAAACGTCCTCGTATTGTTCCAGTCACAGTATTGTCCCCAAATTCAAACGTCAGTCTTAGCCTGCGACACCTCCTACAACACCACCTGCGTCACCTACGTCACCACCTACTTCCCTGGTAGAATTATTTTGTCTATCCTGGAGGATTATTTCCAGGCACGGCGGGAAAATTGGGTAAATATATATGACAAAAATAATGGTGTGAAAGGTCTCCCACAGCGGGTAGTATAGAGCTTTTTATGTGACCCAATATACAGTGTGGAGGTGGTTACCTGAAGACCACCTCGCCCTCTAGGCTCCTGGCTGGTGGTTACCTGAAGACCACCTCGCCCTCTAGGCTCCTGGCTGGTGGTTATCTGATGGAGCACCTCGCCCTCTAGGCTCCTGGCTGGTGGTTATCTGATGGAGCACCTCGCCCTCTAGGCTCCTGGCTGGTGGTTACCTGAAGACCACCTCGCCCTCTAGGCTCCTGGCTGGTGGTTACCTGAAGACCACCTCGCCCTCTAGGCTCCTGGCTGGTGGTTATCTGATGGAGCACCTCGCCCTCTAGGCTCCTGGCTGGTGGTTACCTGAAGACCACCTCGCCCTCTAGGCTCCTGGCTGGTGGGTACCTGAAGACCACCTCGCCCTCTAGGCTCCTGGCTGGTGGTTACCTGAAGACCACCTCGCCCTCTTGGCTCCTGGCTGGTGATTATCTGATGGAGCACCTCGCCCTCTAGGCTCCTGGCTGGTGGTTATCTGATGGAGCACCTCGCCCTCTAGGCTCCTGGCTGGTGGTTACCAGAAGACCACCTCGCCCTCTAGGCTCCTGGCTAGTGGTTACCTGAAGACCACCTCGCCCTCTAGGCTCCTGGCTGGTGGTTATCTGATGGAGCACCTCGCCCTCTAGGCTCCTGGCTGATGGTTACCAGAAGACCACCTCGCCCTCTAGGCTCCTGGCTGGTGGGTACCTGAAGACCACCTCGCCCTCTAGGCTCCTGGCTGGTGGTTACCTGAAGACCACCTCGCCCTCTAGGCTCCTGGCTGGTGGTTACCTGAAGACCACCTCGCCCTCTAGGCTCCTGGCTGGTGGTTACCAGAAGAATACCTCGCCCTCTAGGCTCCTGGCTGGTGGTTACCTGAAGACCACCTCACCCTCTAGGCTCCTGGCTGGTGGTTACCAGAAGAATACCTCGCCCTCTAGGCTCCTGGCTGGTGGTTACCTGAAGACCACCTCGCCCTCTAGGCTCCTGGCTGGTGGTTACCAGAAGACTACCTCGCCCTCTAGGCTCCTGGCTGGTGGTTACCTGAAGACCACCTCGCCCTCTAGGCTCCTGGCTGGTGGTTACCTGAAGACCACCTCGCCCTCTAGGCTCCTGGCTGGTGGTTACCAGAAGAATACCTCGCCCTCTAGGCTCCTGGCTGGTGGTTACCTGAAGACCACCTCGCCCTCTAGGCTCCTGGCTGGTGGTTACCTGAAGACCACCTCGCCCTCTAGGCTCCTGGCTGGTGGTTACCAGAAGAATACCTCGCCCTCTAGGCTCCTGGCTGGTGGTTACCTGAAGACCACCTCGCCCTCTAGGCTCCTGGCTGGTGGTTACCTGAAGACCACCTCGCCCTCTAGGCTCCTGGCTGGTGGTTACCAGAAGACTACCTCGCCCTCTAGGCTCCTGGCTGGTGGTTACCTGAAGACCACCTCGCCCTCTAGGCTCCTGGCTGGTGGTTACCTGAAGACCACCTCGCCCTCTAGGCTCCTGGCTGGTGGTTACCAGAAGAATACCTCGCCCTCTAGGCTCCTGGCTGGTGGTTACCTGAAGACCACCTCGCCCTCTAGGCTCCTGGCTGGTGGTTACCTGAAGACCACCTCGCCCTCTAGGCTCCTGGCTGGTGCTTATCTGATGGAGCACCTCGCCCTCTAGGCTCCTGGCTGGTGGTTACCTGAACACCACCTCGCCCTCTAGGCTCCTGGCTGGTGGTTACCTGAAGACCAGCTCGCCCTCTAGGCTCCTGGCTGGTGGTTACCTGAAGACCACCTCGTTCTATAGGCTCCTGGCAGGTGGTTACCTGAAGACCACCTCGCCCTCTAGGCTCCTGGCTGGTGGTTATCTGATGGAGCACCTCGCCCTCTAGGCTCCTGGCTGGTGGTTATCTGATGGAGCACCTCGCCCTCTAGGCTCCAGGCTGGTGGTTATCTGATTCAGCACCTCGCCCTCTAGGCTTCAGGCTGGTGGTTACCTGAAGACCACCTCGCCCTCTAGGCTCCTGGCTGGTGGTTATTTCATGGAGCACCTCGCCCTCTAGGCTCCTGGCTGGTGCTTATCTGATGGAGCACCTCGCCCTCTAGGCTCCTGGCTGGTGGTTACCTGAACACCACCTCGCCCTCTAGGCTCTTGGCTGGTGGTTACCTGAAGACCACCTCCCCCTCTAGGCTCCTGGCTGGTGGTTACCTGAAGACCACCTCGTTCTATAGGCTCCTGGCAGGTGGTTAACTGAAGACCACCTCGCCCTCTAGGCTCCTGGCTGGTGGTTATCTGATGGAGCACCTCGCCCTCTAGGCTCCTGGCTGGTGGTTATCTGATGGAGCACCTCGCCCTCTAGGCTTCAGGCTGGTGGTTACCTGAAGACCACCTCGCCCTCTAGGCTCCTGGCTGGTGGTTACCTGAAGACCACCTCGCCCTCTAGGCTCCTGGCTGGTGGTTCCCTGAAGACCACCTCGCCCTCTAGGCTCCTTGCTGGTGGTTATCTGATGGAGCACCTCGCCCTCTAGGCTCCTGGCTGGTGGTTACCTGAACACCACCTCGCCCTCTAGGCTCTTGGCTGGTGGTTACCTGAAGACCACCTCGCCCTCGCGGCTCCTGGCTGGTGGTTACCTGAAGACCACCTCGCCCTCTAGGCTCCTGGTTGGTGGTTACCTGAAAACCACCTCGCCCTCTAGGATCCTGGCTGGTGGTTATCTGATGGAGCACCTCGCCCTCTAGGCTCCTGGCTAGTGGTTACCTGAAGACCACCTCGCCCTCTAGGCTCCTGGCTGGTGGTTACCTAAAGACCACCTCGCCCTCTAGGCTCCTGGCTGGTGGTTATCTGATGGAGCACCTCGCCCTCTAGGCTCCTGGCTGGTGGTTATCTGATGGAGCACCTCGCCCTCTAGGCTTCAGGCTGGTGGTTACCTGAAGACCACCTCGCCCTCTAGGCTCCTGGCTGGTGGTTATCTGATGGAGCACCTCGCCCTCTAGGCTCCTGGCTGGTGGTTATCTGATGGAGCACCTCGCCCTCTAGGCTCCTGGCTGGTGGTTATCTGATGGAGCACCTCGCCCTCTAGGCTCCTGGCTGGTGGTTACCTGAAGACCACCTCGCCCTCTAGGCTCCTGGCTGGTTACCTGAAGACCACCTCGCCCTCTAGGCTCCTGGCTTGTGGTTACCTGAAGACCACCTCGCCCTCTAGGCTCCTGGCTGGTGGTTATCTGAAGACCGCCTCGCCCTCTAGGCTCATGGCTGGTGGTTACCTGAAGAGCACCTCGCCCTCGAGGCTTCAGGCTGGTGGTTACCTGAAGAGCACCTCGCCCTCTAGGCTCCTGGCTGGTTGTTACCTGAAGAGCACCTCGCCCTCTAGGCTCCCGGCTGGTGGTTACCTGAAGACCACCTCGCCCTCTAGGCTCCTGGCTGGTGGTTATCTGATGGAGCACCTCGCCCTCTAGGCTCCTGGCTGGTAGTTATCTGATGGAGCACCTCGCCCTCTATCTACCTGAAGAGCTCGCCCTCGAGGCTTCAGGCTGGTTACCTGAAGACCACCTCGTACTCTAGGCTCCTGGCTAGTGGTTATCTGATGGAGCACCTCGCCCTCTACGCTCCTGGCTGGTGGTTATCTGATGGAGCACCTCGCCTCTAGGCTTCTGGCCGATGGTTACCTGAAGACCACCTCGCCCTCTAGGCTCCTGGCTGGTGGTTATCGGATGGAGCACCTCGCCCTCTACGCTCCTGGCTGGTGGTTATCTGATGAGCACCTCGCCCTCTAGGCTCCTGGCTGGTGGTTATCTCATGGAGCACCTCGCCCTCTAGGCTTCTGGCTGGTGGTTATCTGATGAGCACCTCGCCCTCTAGGCTCCTGGCTGGTGGTTATCTGATGGAGCACCTCGCCCTCTACGCTCCTTGCTGGTGGTTATCTGATGGAGCACCTCGCCCTCTAGGCTTCAGGCTGGTGGTTATCTGATGGAGCACCTCGCCCTCTAGGCTCCTGGCTGGTGGTTATCTGATGAACACCTCGCACTCTAGGCTCCTGGCTGGTGGTTATCTGATGGAGCACCTCGGCCTCTAGGCTCCTGGCTGGTGGTTATCTGATGGATCACCTCGCCCTCTAGGCTCCTGGCTGGTGGTTACCTGAAGACCACCTCGCCCTCTAGGCTCCTGGCTGGTGGTTGTCTGATGGAGCACCTCGCCCTCTAGGCTCCTGGCTGGTGGTTATCTGGTGGAGCACCTCGCGCTCTACGCTCCTGGCTGGTGGTTATCTGATGGAGCACCTCGCCCTCTACGCTCCTGGCTGGTGGTTATCTGATGGAGCACCTCGCCCTCTAGGCTCCTGGCTGGTGGTTATCTGATGGAGCACCTCGCCCTCTAGGCTCCTGGCTGGTGGCTATCTGATGGAGCACCTCGCCCTCTAGGCTCCTGGCTGGTGGTTATCTGATGGAGCACCTCGCCCTCTACGCTCCTGGCTGGTGGTTATCTGATGGAGCACCTCGCCCTCTAGGCTTCAGGCTGGTGGTTACCTGAAGACCACCTCGCCCTCTAGGCTCCTGGCTGGTGGTTATCTGATGGAGCACCTCGCACTCTAGGCTCCTGGCTGGTGGTTATCTGATGGAGCACCTCGCCCTCTAGGCTCCTGGCTGGTGGTTACCTGAAGACCACCTCTACCTCTAGGCTCCTGGCTGGTGGTTATCTGATGGAGCACCTCGCCCTCTATGCTCCTGGCTGGTGGTTATCTGATGGAGCACCTCGCCCTCTATGCTCCTGGCTGGTGGTTATCTGATGGAGCACCTCGCCCTCTAGGCTCCTGGCTGGTGGTTATCTGATTCAGCACCTCGCCCTCTAGGCTCCTGGCTGGTGGTTACCTGAAGACCACCTCGCCCTCTCGGCTCCTGGCTGGTGGTTATCTGATGGAGCACCTCGCCCTCTAGGCTCCTGGCTGGTGGTTATCTGATTCAGCACCTCGCCCTCTAGGCTCCTAGCTGGTGGTTACCTGAAGACCACCTCGCCCTCTAGGCTCCTGGCTGGTGGTTATCTGATGGAGCACCTCGCCCTCTAGGCTCCTGGCTGGTGGTTATTTCA
>NC_091367.1:8271671-8324171 GCF_038502225.1 Cherax quadricarinatus
CAAACTTAGCTAACTGATAACCAAACTTAGCTAACTGATAACCAAACTTAGCTAACTGATAACCAAACTTAGCCAACTGATAACCAAACTTAGCTAACTGATAACCAAACTTAACTAACTGATAACCAACTGATAACCAAACTTAGCCAACTGATAACCAAACTTAGCTAACTGATAACCAAACTTAGCTAACTGATAACCAAACTTAGCCAACTGATAACCAAACTTAACCAAGAGATAACCAAACTTAGCTAACTGATAACCAAACTTAGTTAACTGATAACCAAACTTAACTAAGGGATAATCAAACTTAGCTAACTGATAACCAAACTTAGCTAACTGATAATCAAACTTAACTAAGGGATAATCAAACTTAGCCAACTGATAACCAAACTTAGCTAACTGATAACCAAACTTAGCCAATTGATAACCAAACTTAACTAAGGGATAATCAAACTTAGCTAACTGATAACCAAACTTAGCTAACTGATAACCAAACTTAGCCAACTGATAACCAAACTTAGCCAACTGATAACCAAACTTAGCTAACTGATAACCAAACTTAACTAAGGGATAATCAAACTTAGCCAACTGATAACCAAACTTAGCTAACTGATAACCAAACTTAGCTAACTGATAACCAAACTTAGCCAACTGATAACCAAACTTAGCCAACTGATAACCAAACTTAGCTAACTGATAACCAAACTTAGCCAACTGATAACCAAACTTAGCCAACTGATAACCAAACTTAACCAAGAGATAACCAAACTTAACCAAGGGATAACCAAACTTAGCCAAGGGATAACCAAACTTAACCAAGGGATAACCAAACTTAACCAAGGGATAACCAAACTTAACCAAGGGATAACCAAACTTAACCAAGGGATAACCAAACTTAGCCAAGGGATAACCAAACTTAACCAAGGGATAACCAAACTTAGCCAACTGATAACCAAACTTAGCCAAGGGATAACCAAACTTAACCAAGAGATAACCAAACTTAACCAAGGGATAACCAAACTTAGCCAAGGGATAACCAAACTTAACCAAGGGATAACCAAACTTAGCCAAGGGATAACCAAACTTAACCAAGGGATAACCAAACTTAACCAAGGGATAACCAAACTTAGCCAACTGATAACCAAACTTAGCTAAGGGATAATCAAACTTAGCCAAGGGATAACCAAACTTAGCCAAGGGATAACCAAACTTAGCCAAGGGATAACCAAACTTAGCCAAGGGATAACCAAACTTAGCCAAGGGATAACCAAACTTAGCCAAGGGATAACCAAACTTAGCCAAGGGATAACCAAATTTAGCCAATTGATAACCAAACTTAGCCAACCGATAACCAAACTTAGCCAAAGGATAACCAAACTTAGCAGTGGATAACCAAACTCAGTCAAGGGATAACGAAATTTAGCCAATTGATAACCAAACTTAGCCAAGGGATAACCAAACTTAGCCAAACTACAGTTAGCAAAGGTATTTCTAAACTTAGGATATCCAAACTTCTTCAAAGGATATCCAAACTTCCCCAGGGAATACCCAAGCTTAACCAAGGTATATCCTGACTTCACTGAGGGATATTCATCATTCACCATAGTATATTTTAACCTCTTTTAAAGATTATCTAGGAGGATATATGAGCTTAGTTAAGGGATACACACCTCTTGGAGCGCATATACCTCGATCCAGGGGATATCCACACTGCATGAAGAGATATTCAAACTGCATAAAAGGATATTCAAACTGCATAAGGGATATTCAAACTACATGAAGGGATATACACACTACATGAAGGTATATACACCGTACATGAAGGGATACCTACACTCACTAACAGAGTAACTTGGTATCACTTGACACAATCCACTACACCAAAAATTTTAACTATACCTAGAAAAACACCAAAAAATAATTATATATTAAAACTAAAAATAAAAACTACGAAGATATATATATATATATATATATATATATATATATATATATATATATATATATATATATATATATATATATATATATATATATATATATATATATAAGTAATTTGAGTCTGACTTAATTACGAAGCTATTTTACAAAATTCCAGGTAAGTGGCCTTCAATTATGTTAATTCTCTAATGGTTAATGCAGGCCCGTGAGGGTTTATATAATCCCATCTGCAATTATAATTCTTAGTTGATAATGTTGTTGTCCTTTGTGGTGGTGGTGTTGGTGGTGTTAGTAATAGTAGTAGTAGTAGTAGTAGTAGTAGTAGTAGTAGTAGTAGTAGTAGTAGTAGTAGTAGTGGTGGTGGTGGTGGTGGTGGTGATGGTGGTGGTTGTGGGGGTGGGGGTGGTGGTGGGGGTGGGGGTGGTGGTGGTGGTGATGGTGGTGGTGATGGTGACTGGTGATGGTGATTGGTGATGGTGACCGGTGATGGTGACTGGTGTTAGTGACTGGTGATGGTGACTGGTGGTGGTGATGGTGACTGGTGGTGGTGGTGATGGTGATGGTGACTGGTGGTGGTGGTGATGGTAGTGGTGGTGACTGGTGGTGGTGGTGTGAGACGTACTCAGGTGTAGAGACGGAGTCAATGATCGTTGCTGCAAGGATCAGCCACCATCAACCCAGGTCATTTGGTTGCAGTCTTCTGATACGAGAACATAACAGTGAACCAAGACCCTAGCCATACTGAAGCAGGCACTGTTCTACACAACTGTATCTTACATGTCTGTCACTGCTGACTCCATCTATCTTATATGTCTGTCACAGCCATTTCTGTAAGTCATCTGTCTTCATAATTAACCTGGCTTCACCTCATTTCATAAGGATGTCGTGGCAATTTCGACGTTTAACACAGGCGCTGAGTACGATTTTTAGATTTGGCTAGTTTATTGTGCACCTCATATCCATCCCGTGGAGGGTAGTGCAAGAACATATGGATACACAAAAGGCCTAGGAACTAGGCCCCAAAAGGATTAACAAAGCACATCTGGATTTATATCTACAGTTCACTTATCTGTAACAAGCAAATTTGAGAAATACGCTTAATATATTTGGCATCTTGTTTTCACTAATAAGATATATCTTGACATGTCACACAGGTTATTATACTGTCTCTATATTCCGCTAATCCCTAATGCACTCATGCGTACGTTCTTTTAAACCTGGACCCATTGTGTACCTCTGTAATCCTTTGACTACCGCCAACAGCATGGGTATGGGGTGCATAATAAAGATGTTAAACCAAAAAACTAAACTTTTAAACATTGGTGCAGGCTTCTTGAGGTTTCTCCCACGTAAACTTAACCACATCCTTCACATGGAATGACATATAAATCTGCGTGGGATTCGTAAAACCTATTCGATTTCTTTTTTCATTAATGGACTTATTCAGCTTAAACTTTGCGAGAGTGCTGAAGCTATTGGTATCATTCCACAAAAAAAAGCAATATGTCTCTCTCTCTCTCTCTCTCTCTCAGGTGAACGATGCTGACCAAGTCATGATGATGGGTTAAGTTCTCCTGCAGATGTTAACACAATGATCATACCTCAAGGTCTCCTATAAGTGTTGACACAATGATCATACCTCAAGGTCTCCTATAAGTGTTGACACAATGATCATACCTCAAGGTCTCCTATAAGTGTTGACACAATGATCATACGTTAAGGTTTCCTACAGGTGTTGACAATGATCATACGTCAAGTTCTCCTCCTGCAGTTGACTCAATATGATGAACAGTGAAGTTGAGTAAACAAACGACTGAAGAATGCACGAACATTCCTCGAAAAAGTCGAGACTGAAAATGCTATATATACTCCCACACAAAAACTGATAGCCCCGGATCCCTCTTCCCTCGTTTCTTGCGTCATGGCGCCAGTAAAAAATCAGCAACTAATAATAATAATAATAATAATAATAATAATAATAATAATAATAATAATAATAATCTTTATTTCTACCAGTACATGATACAACTTATACAGACCATAGCTGACATCAATGACATACTACAGGGAAAGCCCCTTGTTATGCAGAGCATTTCCTGCAACTTGGGTTAATCTTGTACCCCAGGATGCCACCCACACCAGTCTACTAACACCTAGATATCTATTTTCCTGCTAGGTGAACGAGGACAGCAGGTGCCCTAAAGTTTCCACCCGTACCGGGAATCAAACCATGGACCTCAATGTGTGAGCTGAATGCACTACCAACTGAGCTACGGCTTCCATGAACTTTAAAGATATTTGGTCTTGCACAGTCTACAAGTGGACGAGAAGGTTGTGTAGAGTCTACAAGTGGACGAGAAGGTTGTGGATAGTCTACAAGTGGATGAGAAGGTTGTGGATAGTCTACAAGTGGATGAGAAGGTTGTGTAGAGTCTACAAGTGGATGAGAAGGTTGTGGATAGTCTACAAGTGGACGAGAAGGTTGTGGATAGTCTACAAGTGGATGAGAAGGTTGTGGATAGTCTACAAGTGGACGAGAAGGTTGTGGATAGTCTACAAGTGGATGAGAAGGTTGTGGATAGTCTACAAGTGGACTACAAGAGAAGGTTGTGGATAGTCTACAAGTGTGGATAGTCTACAAGTGGATGAGAAGGTTGTGGATAGTCTACAAGTGGATGAGAAGGTTGTGGATAGTCTACAAGTGGACGAGAAGGTTGTGGATAGTCTACAAGTGGACGAGAAGGTTGTGGATAGTCTACGAGTGGACGAGTCGGTTGTGGATAGTACAAGTGGACGAGAAGGTTGTGGATAGTCTACAAGTGGACGAGAAGGTTGTGGATAGTCTACAAGTGGACGAGAAGGTTGTGGATAGTCTACAAGTGGACGAGAAGGTTGTGGATAGTCTACAAGTGGACGAGAAGGTTGTGGATAGTCTACAAGTCGACGAGAAGGTTGTGTAGAGTCTACAAGTGGATGAGAAGGTTGTGGATAGTCTACAAGTGGACGAGAAGGTTGTGTAGAGTCTACAAGTGGACGAGAAGGTTGTGGATAGTCTACAAGTGGACGAGAAGGTTGTGGATAGTCTACAAGTGGACGAAAAGGTTGTGGATAGTCTACAAGTGGACGAGAAGGTTGTGTAGAGTCTACAAGTGGACGAGAAGGTTGTGGATAGTCTACAAGTGGACGAGAAGGTTGTGGATAGTCTACAAGTGGACGAGAAGGTTGTGTAGAGTCTACAAGTGGATGAGAAGGTTGTGGATAGTCTACAAGTGGACGAGAAGGTTGTGGATAGTCTACAAGTGGATGAGAAGGTTGTGGATAGTCTACAAGTGGACGAGAAGGTTGTGTAGAGTCTACAAGTGGATGAGAAGGTTGTGGATAGTCTACAAGTGGATGAGAAGGTTGTGGATAGTCTACAAGTGGACGAGAAGGTTGTGGATAGTCTACAAGTGGACGAGAAGGTTGTGGATAGTCTACAAGTGGATGAGAAGGTTGTGGATAGTCTACAAGTGGATGAGAAGGTTGTGGATAGTCTACAAGTGGACGAGAAGGTTGTGGATAGTCTACAAGTGGACGAGAAGGTTGTGGATAGTCTACAAGTGGACGAGAAGGTTGTGGATAGTCTACAAGTGGACGAGAAGGTTGTGGATAGTCTACAAGTGGACGAGAAGGTTGTGGATAGTCTACAAGTGGACGAGAAGGTTGTGGATAGTCTACAAGTGGACGAGAAGGTTGTGTAGAGTCTACAAGTGGATGAGAAGGTTGTTGTGGATAGTCTACAAGTGGACGAGAAGGTTGTGGATAGTCTACAAGTGGACGAGAAGGTTGTGGATAGTCTACAAGTGGACGAGAAGGTTGTGGATAGTCTACAAGTGGACGAGAAGGTTGTGGATAGTCTACAAGTGGACGAGAAGGTTGTGTAGAGTCTACAAGTGGACGAGAAGGTTGTGGATAGTCTACAAGTGGACGAGAAGGTTGTGGATAGTCTACAAGTGGACGAGAAGGTTGTGTAGAGTCTACAAGTGGATGAGAAGGTTGTGGATAGTCTACAAGTGGACGAGAAGGTTGTGTAGAGTCTACAAGTGGATGAGAAGGTTGTGGATAGTCTACAAGTGGACGAGAAGGTTGTGTAGAGTCTACAAGTGGATGAGAAGGTTGTGGATAGTCTACAAGTGGATGAGAAGGTTGTGGATAGTCTACAAGTGGACGAGAAGGTTGTGTAGAGTCTACAAGTGGACGAGAAGGTTGTGTAGAGTCTACAAGTGGATGAGAAGGTTGTGGATAGTCTACAAGTGGACGAGAAGGTTGTGTAGAGTCTACAAGTGGATGAGAAGGTTGTGGATAGTCTACAAGTGGACGAGAAGGTTGTGTAGAGTCTACAAGTGGATGAGAAGGTTGTGGATAGTCTACAAGTGGACGAGAAGGTTGTGTAGAGTCTACAAGTGGACGAGAAGGTTGTGGATAGTCTACAAGTGGATGAGAAGGTTGTGGATAGTCTACAAGTGGACGAGAAGGTTGTGTAGAGTCTACAAGTGGACGAGAAGGTTGTGTAGAGTCTACAAGTGGATGAGAAGGTTGTGGATAGTCTACAAGTGGATGAGAAGGTTGTGGATAGTCTACAAGTGGACGAGAAGGTTGTGTAGAGTCTACAAGTGGACGAGAAGGTTGTGGATAGTCTACAAGTGGATGAGAAGGTTGTGGATAGTCTACAAGTGGACGAGAAGGTTGTGGATAGTCTACAAGTGGATGAGAAGGTTGTGGATAGTCTACAAGTGGATGAGAAGGTTGTGGATAGTCTACAAGTGGATGAGAAGGTTGTGGATAGTCTACAAGTGGATGAGGAGGTTGTGTACAAGTGGACGAGAAGGTTGTGGATAGTCTACAAGTGGATGAGAAGGTTGTGGATAGTCTACAAGTGGATGAGAAGGTTGTGGATAGTCTACAAGTGGATGAGAAGGTTGTGGATAGTCTACAAGTGGATGAGAAGGTTGTGGATAGTCTACAAGTGGATGAGAAGGTTGTGGATAGTCTACAAGTGGATGAGAAGGTTGTGGATAGTCTACAAGTGGATGAGAAGGTTGTGGATAGTCTACAAGTGGACGAGAAGGTTGTGGATAGTCTACAAGTGGATGAGAAGGTTGTGGATAGTCTACAAGTGGACGAGAAGGTTGTGGATAGTCTACAAGTGGACGAGAAGGTTGTGGATAGTCTACAAGTGGACGAGAAGGTTGTGGATAGTCTACAAGTGGACGAGAAGGTTGTGGATAGTCTACAAGTGGACGAGAAGGTTGTGGATAGTCTACAAGTGGACGAGAAGGTTGTGGATAGTCTACAAGTGGACGAGAAGGTTGTGGATAGTCTACAAGTGGACGAGAAGGTTGTGGATAGTCTACAAGTGGATGAGAAGGTTGTGGATAGTCTACAAGTGGATGAGAAGGTTGTGTAGAGTCTACAAGTGGACGAGAAGGTTGTGGATAGTCTACAAGTGGACGAGAAGGTTGTGTAGAGTCTACAAGTGGATGAGAAGGTTGTGGATAGTCTACAAGTGGACGAGAAGGTTGTGTAGAGTCTACAAGTGGATGAGAAGGTTGTGGATAGTCTACAAGTGGACGAGAAGGTTGTGTAGAGTCTACAAGTGGATGAGAAGGTTGTGGATAGTCTACAAGTGGATGAGAAGGTTGTGTAGAGTCTACAAGTGGATGAGAAGGTTGTGGATAGTCTACAAGTGGATGAGAAGGTTGTGTAGAGTCTACAAGTGGATGAGAAGGTTGTGGATAGTCTACAAGTGGATGAGAAGGTTGTGGATAGTCTACAAGTGGATGAGAAGGTTGTGGATAGTCTACAAGTGGATGAGAAGGTTGTGGATAGTCTACAAGTGGATGAGAAGGTTGTGGATAGTCTACAAGTGGATGAGAAGGTTGTGGATAGTCTACAAGTGGACGAGAAGGTTGTGGATAGTCTACAAGTGGATGAGAAGGTTGTGGATAGTCTACAAGTGGACGAGAAGGTTGTGGATAGTCTACAAGTGGAGAAGGTTGAGAAGGTTGTGGATAGTCTACAAGTGGATGAGAAGGTTGTGGATAGTCTACAAGTGGACGAGAAGGTTGTGGATAGTCTACAAGTGGACGAGAAGGTTGTGGATAGTCTACAAGTGGACGAGAAGGTTGTGGATAGTCTACAAGTGGACGAGAAGGTTGTGGATAGTCTACAAGTGGACGAGAAGGTTGTGGATAGTCTACAAGTGGATGAGAAGGTTGTGGATAGTCTACAAGTGGATGAGAAGGTTGTGGATAGTCTACAAGTGGACGTGGAGAGAAGGTTGTGGATAGTCTACAAGTGGACGAGAAGGTTGTGGATAGTCTACAAGTGGATGAGAAGGTTGTGTGATAGTCTACAAGTGGACGAGAAGGTTGTGGATAGTCTACAAGTGGACGAGAAGGTTGTGGATAGTCTACAAGTGGATGAGAAGGTTGTGGATAGTCTACAAGTGGACGAGAAGGTTGTGGATAGTCTACAAGTGGATGAGAAGGTTGTGGATAGTCTACAAGTGGATGAGAAGGTTGTGTAGAGTCTACAAGTGGATGAGAAGGTTGTGGATAGTCTACAAGTGGACGAGAAGGTTGTGGACAGTCTACAAGTGGATGAGAAGGTTGTGGATAGTCTACAAGTGGAGAAGGTTGTGGATAGAGAAGGTTGTGGATAGTCTACAAGTGGACGAGAAGGTTGTGGATAGTCTACAAGTGGATGAGAAGGTTGTGGATAGTCTACAAGTGGATGAGAAGGTTGTGGATAGTCTACAAGTGGACGAGAAGGTTGTGGATAGTCTACAAGTGGACGAGAAGGTTGTGGATAGTCTACAAGTGGACGAGAAGGTTGTGGATAGTCTACAAGTGGACGAGAAGGTTGTGGATAGTCTACAAGTGGACGAGAAGGTTGTGGATAGTCTACAAGTGGACGAGAAGGTTGTGAATAGTCTACAAGTGGACGAGAAGGTTGTGGATAGTCTACAAGTGGATGAGAAGGTTGTGGATAGTCTACAAGTGGACGAGAAGGTTGTGGATAGTCTACAAGTGGACGAGAAGGTTGTGGATAGTCTACAAGTGGACGAGAAGGTTGTGGATAGTCTACAAGTGGACGAGAAGGTTGTGGATAGTCTACAAGTGGATGAGAAGGTTGTGGATAGTCTACAAGTGGACGAGAAGGTTGTGGATAGTCTACAAGTGGACGAGAAGGTTGTGGATAGTCTACAAGTGGACGAGAAGGTTGTGGATAGACTACAAGTGGACGAGAGAAGGTTGTGGATAGAGTCTACAAGTGGATGAGAAGGTTGTGGATAGTCTACAAGTGGACGAGAAGGTTGTGTATAGTCTACAAGTGGAGGAGAAGGTTGTGTGATAGTCTACAAGTGGATGAGAAGGTTGTGGATAGTCTACAAGTGGACGAGAAGGTTGTGGATAGTCTACAAGTGGACGAGAAGGTTGTGGATAGTCTACAAGTGGACGAGAAGGTTGTGGATAGTCTACAAGTGGACGAGAAGGTTGTGGATAGTCTACAAGTGGACGAGAAGGTTGTGGATAGTCTACAAGTGGACGAGAAGGTTGTGGATAGTCTACAAGTGGACGAGAAGGTTGTGGATAGTCTACAAGTGGACGAGAAGGTTGTGGATAGTCTACAAGTGGACGAGAAGGTTGTGGAGAGTCTACAAGTGGACGAGAAGGTTGTGGATAGTCTACAAGTGGACGAGAAGGTTGTGGATAGTCTACAAGTGGACGAGAAGGTTGTGGATAGTCTACAAGTGGACGAGAAGGTTGTGGATAGTCTACAAGTGGACGAGAAGGTTGTGGATAGTCTACAAGTGGACGAGAAGGTTGTGGATAGTCTACAAGTGGATTGTGGAGTCTACAGGTTTGTGGATAGTCTACAAGTGGATAGTCTACAAGAGAAGGTTGTGGATAGTCTACAAGTGGACTACAAGTGGACGAGAAGGTTGTGGATAGTCTACAAGTCTACTACAGTGGACGAGAAGGTTGTGGATAGTCTACAAGTGGACGAGAAGGTTGTGGATAGTCTACAAGTGGACGAGAAGGTTGTGGATAGTCTACAAGTGGATGAGAAGGTTGTGGATAGTCTACAAGTGGACGAGAAGGTTGTGGATAGTCTACAAGTGGACGAGAAGGTTGTGTAGAGTCTACAAGTGGACGAGAAGGTTGTGGATAGTCTACAAGTGGATGAGAAGGTTGTGGATAGTCTACAAGTGGACGAGAAGGTTGTGGATAGTCTACAAGTGGATGAGAAGGTTGTGGATAGTCTACAAGTGGACGAGAAGGTTGTGGATAGTCTACAAGTGGACGAGAAGGTTGTGGATAGTCTACAAGTGGATGAGAAGGTTGTGGATAGTCTACAAGTGGACGAGAAGGTTGTGGATAGTCTACAAGTGGACGAGAAGGTTGTGGATAGTCTACAAGTGGACGAGAAGGTTGTGGATAGTCTACAAGTGGATGAGAAGGTTGTGGATAGTCTACAAGTGGATGAGAAGGTTGTGGATAGTCTACAAGTGGACGAGAAGGTTGTGGATAGTCTACAAGTGGACGAGAAGGTTGTGGATAGTCTACAAGTGGATGAGAAGGTTGTGGATAGTCTACAAGTGGACGAGAAGGTTGTGGATAGTCTACAAGTGGACGTGGACGAGAAGGTTGTGGATAGTCTACAAGTGGACGAGAAGGTTGTGGATAGTCTACAAGTGGATGAGAAGGTTGTGGATAGTCTACAAGTGGACGAGAAGGTTGTGGATAGTCTACAAGTGGACGAGAAGGTTGTGGATAGTCTACAAGTGGATGAGAAGGTTGTGGATAGTCTACAAGTGGATGAGAAGGTTGTGGATAGTCTACAAGTGGACGAGAAGGTTGTGGATAGTCTACAAGTGGATGAGAAGGTTGTGGATAGTCTACAAGTGGACGAGAAGGTTGTGGATAGTCTACAAGTGGATGAGAAGGTTGTGGATAGTCTACAAGTGGATGAGAAGGTTGTGGATAGTCTACAAGTGGATGAGAAGGTTGTGGATAGTCTACAAGTGGACGAGAAGGTTGTGGATAGTCTACAAGTGGACGAGAAGGTTGTGGATAGTCTACAAGTGGATGAGAAGGTTGTGGATAGTCTACAAGTGGACGAGAAGGTTGTGGATAGTCTACAAGTGGACGAGAAGGTTGTGGATAGTCTACAAGTGGACGAGAAGGTTGTGGATAGTCTACAAGTGGACGAGAAGGTTGTGGATAGTCTACAAGTGGACGAGAAGGTTGTGTAGAGTCTACAAGTGGACGAGAAGGTTGTGGATAGTCTACAAGTGGATGAGAAGGTTGTGGATAGTCTACAAGTGGACGAGAAGGTTGTGTAGAGTCTACAAGTGGACGAGAAGGTTGTGGATAGTCTACAAGTGGACGAGAAGGTTGTGGATAGTCTACAAGTGGATGAGAAGGTTGTGGATAGTCTACAAGTGGACGAGAAGGTTGTGTAGAGTCTACAAGTGGATGAGAAGGTTGTGGATAGTCTACAAGTGGATGAGAAGGTTGAGAAGGTTGTGGATAGTCTACAAGTGGACGAGAAGGTTGTGGATAGTCTACAAGTGGATGAGAAGGTTGTGGATAGTCTACAAGTGGATGAGAAGGTTGTGGATAGTCTACAAGTGGATGAGAAGGTTGTGGATAGTCTACAAGTGGATGAGAAGGTTGTGGATAGTCTACAAGTGGATGAGAAGGTTGTGGATAGTCTACAAGTGGATGAGAAGGTTGTGGATAGTCTACAAGTGGATGAGAAGGTTGTGGATAGTCTACAAGTGGATGAGAAGGTTGTGGATAGTCTACAAGTGGACGAGAAGGTTGTGGATAGTCTACAAGTGGACGAGAAGGTTGTGGATAGTCTACAAGTGGATGAGAAGGTTGTGGATAGTCTACAAGTGGACGAGAAGGTTGTGGATAGTCTACAAGTGGACGAGAAGGTTGTGGATAGTCTACAAGTGGACGAGAAGGTTGTGGATAGTCTACAAGTGGACGAGAAGGTTGTGGATAGTCTACAAGTGGACGAGAAGGTTGTGGATAGTCTACAAGTGGACGAGAAGGTTGTGTAGAGTCTACAAGTGGACGAGAAGGTTGTGGATAGTCTACAAGTGGATGAGAAGGTTGTGGATAGTCTACAAGTGGATGAGAAGGTTGTGTAGAGTCTACAAGTGGATGAGAAGGTTGTGGATAGTCTACAAGTGGACGAGAAGGTTGTGGATAGTCTACAAGTGGATGAGAAGGTTGTGGATAGTCTACAAGTGGATGAGAAGGTTGTGTAGAGTCTACAAGTGGACGAGAAGGTTGTGGATAGTCTACAAGTGGACGAGAAGGTTGTGTAGAGTCTACAAGTGGATGAGAAGGTTGTGGATAGTCTACAAGTGGATGAGAAGGTTGTGGATAGTCAAGTGGATGAGAAGGTTGTGGATAGTCTACAAGTGGATGAGAAGGTTGTGGATAGTCTACAAGTGGATGAGAAGGTTGTGGATAGTCTATAAGTGGATGAGAAGGTTGTGGATAGTCTACAAGTGGATGAGAAGGTTGTGGATAGTCTACAAGTGGAGGAGAAGGTTGTCTACAAGTGGATGAGAAGGTCTACAAGTGGACGAGAAGGTTGTGGATAGTCTACAAGTGGATGAGAAGGTTGTGGATAGTCTACAAGTGGATGAGAAGGTTGTGGATAGTCTACAAGTGGACGAGAAGGTTGTGGATAGTCTACAAGTGGACGAGAAGGTTGTGGATAGTCTACAAGTGTACGAGAAGGTTGAGAAGGTTGTGGATAGTCTACAAGTGGACGAGAAGGTTGTGGATAGTCTACAAGTGGACGAGAAGGTTGTGGATAGTCTACAAGTGGACGAGAAGGTTGTGGATAGTCTACAAGTGGACGAGAAGGTTGTGGATAGTCTACAAGTGGACGAGAAGGTTGTGTAGAGTCTACAAGTGGACGAGAAGGTTGTGGATAGTCTACAAGTGGACGAGAAGGTTGAGAAGTGGATTTGTGGATAGTCTACAAGTGGACGAGAAGGTTGTGGATAGTCTACAAGTGGATGAGAAGGTTGTGGATAGTCTACAAGTGGACGAGAAGGTTGTGGATAGTCTACAAGTGGATGAGAAGGTTGTGGATAGTCTACAAGTGGATGAGAAGGTTGTGTAGAGTCTACAAGTGGACGAGAAGGTTGTGGATAGTCTACAAGTGGACGAGAAGGTTGTGTAGAGTCTACAAGTGGATGAGAAGGTTGTGGATAGTCTACAAGTGGATGAGAAGGTTGTGTAGAGTCTACAAGTGGACGAGAAGGTTGTGGATAGTCTACAAGTGGATGAGAAGGTTGTGGATAGTCTACAAGTGGATGAGAAGGTTGTGGATAGTCTACAAGTGGACGAGAAGGTTGTGGATAGTCTACAAGTGGATGAGAAGGTTGTGGATAGTCTACAAGTGGATGAGAAGGTTGTGGATAGTCTACAAGTGGACGAGAAGGTTGTGGATAGTCTACAAGTGGACGAGAAGGTTGTGGATAGTCTACAAGTGGACGAGAAGGTTGTGGATAGTCTACAAGTGGACGAGAAGGTTGTGGATAGTCTACAAGTGGACGAGAAGGTTGTGGATAGTCTACAAGTGGACGAGAAGGTTGTGGATAGTCTACAAGTGGACGAGAAGGTTGTGGATAGTCTACAAGTGGACGAGAAGGTTGTGGATAGTCTACAAGTGGACGAGAAGGTTGTGGATAGTCTACAAGTGGACGAGAAGGTTGTGGATAGTCTACAAGTGGACGAGAAGGTTGTGGATAGTCTACAAGTGGACGAGAAGGTTGTGGATAGTCTACAAGTGGACGAGAAGGTTGTGGATAGTCTACAAGTGGACGAGAAGGTTGTGGATAGTCTACAAGTGGACGAGAAGGTTGTGGAGTCTACAAGTGGATGAGAAGGTTGTGGATAGTCTACAAGTGGACGAGAAGGTTGTGTGAATAGTCTACAAGTGGACGAGAAGGTTGTGGATAGTCTATAAGTGGACGAGAAGGTTGTGGATAGTCTACAAGTGGACGAGAAGGTTGTGGATAGTCTACAAGTGGACGAGAAGGTTGTGGATAGTCTACAAGTGGACGAGAAGGTTGTGAATAGTCTACAAGTGGACGAGAAGGTTGTGGATAGTCTACAAGTGGATGAGAAGGTTGTGGATAGTCTACAAGTGGACGAGAAGGTTGTGGAGTCTACAAGTGGATGAGAAGGTTGTGGATAGTCTACAAGTGGACGAGAAGGTTGTGGATAGTCTACAAGTGGACGAGAAGGTTGTGGATAGTCTACAAGTGGACGAGAAGGTTGTGGATAGTCTACAAGTGGACGAGAAGGTTGTGGATAGTCTACAAGTGGACGAGAAGGTTGTGGATAGTCTACAAGTGGATGAGAAGGTTGTGGATAGTCTACAAGTGGATGAGAAGGTTGTGGATAGTCTACAAGTGGACGAGAAGGTTGTGGATAGTCTACAAGTGGACGAGAAGGTTGTGGATAGTCTACAAGTGGACGAGAAGGTTGTGGATAGTCTACAAGTGGACGAGAAGGTTGTGGATAGTCTACAAGTGGACGAGAAGGTTGTGGATAGTCTACAAGTGGACGAGAAGGTTGTGGATAGTCTACAAGTGGACGAGAAGGTTGTGGATAGTCTACAAGTGGACGAGAAGGTTGTGGATAGTCTACAAGTGGACGAGAAGGTTGTGGATAGTCTACAAGTGGACGAGAAGGTTGTGGATAGTCTACAAGTGGACGAGAAGGTTGTGGATAGTCTACAAGTGGATGAGAAGGTTGTGTAGAGTCTACAAGTGGACGAGAAGGTTGTGGATAGTCTACAAGTGGACGAGAAGGTTGTGGATAGTCTACAGGAGGATAAGGAGGTTGTGGATAGTCTACAGGATAAGGAGGTTGTGGATAGTCTACAGGATAAGGAGGTTGTGGATAGTCTACAGGAGGATAAGGAGGTTGTGGATAGTCTACAGGATAAGAAGGTTGTGGATAGTCTACAGGAGGATAAGAAGGTTGTGGATAGTCTACAGGAGGATAAGAAGGTTGTGGATAGTCTACAGGATAAGAAGGTTGTGGATAGTCTACAGGAGGGTAAGAAGGTTGTGGATAGTCTACAGGAGGATAAGAAGGTTGTGGATAGACTACAGGAGGATAAGAAGGTTGTGGATAGTCTACAGGAGGATAAGAAGGTTGTGGATAGTCTACAAGAGGATAAGGAGGTTGTGGATAGACTACAGGAGGATATTATTATTATTATTATTATTATTATTATTATAATCAAGGGGGAAGCGCTAAACCCGGAGGATTATACAGTGTCTGGGGGGGGATGTGGAAGACATTCAGGCTTAATTCGGGGAACTGGAGCACAGATCCAGTTCCCTAAATCAAGAGCCCCTCACCAACATCATGGAACCTTCCTTGAGGGGCACAGGAGGATAAAGAGGTTGTGGATAGTCTACAAATGGCTAAAGAGGTTGTAGATAGTCTACAAATGGATGAGTAGGTTGTGGATAGTCTACAAGTGGATGAGGAGGTTGTGCATAGTCTACTCACCTATCCCTCTTAATCCTCTACTCGACTATCCTCCATCCTTTTCTACTTACCTATCCTTCCTCATCCTCCTCTAATCACCTATCCTTTTTCACCCTCTTCTACTCGCCTATCCTTCAACTTCCTCTATTCACCTATTCTCTCAATCCTCTACTCGCCTAACCTTCTTTATCTTCCCCTACTCACCTATTTTCTCCATTTTCCCTCTCATATTCCCCTTCCACTTTTATCACCTGGCCTCTCTCTCTCAACCATCGTCACTCAACATCAAAGTTCAACATCAAAGTTCAACATCAAAGAGCAACGGCAAAGAATCTCTATTTCTGTGTCAATATTATATCGCCTGATGGCGCTACAGACCTCGGCTGTACCCCAGCAGGAGTGCCTGGACATAGCCCCGGCCCAGAAACTAGAGTTCGACCCCCCTCTGTCCTAAGATGCTCAACCAGGTTAACAGGACCACCGCGTCAGGAGACACTGTTGTTTTCAATAGTCGTCCTGTTTGCAGGACACCAGTGAGTCTGTTTACAGGACACCTGCACGTCGTCAGTTGTTTACAGGACACCTGCGAGTCTAGTCAGTTGTTTACAGGACACCTGCATGTCGTCAGTTTACAGGACACCTGCGAGTCTAGTAGCTGTTTACAGGACACCTGCACTTCTAGTCAGTTGTTTACATGACACCTGCACTTCTAGTGAGTTGTTTACAAGACAAATGCACTTCTAATCAGTTGTTTACAGGACACCTGCACTTTTAGTCAGTTGTTTACAAGACAAATGCACTTCTAATCAGTTGTTTACAGGACACGTGCACGTCTACTTGTTTACAGGACACGTGCACGTCCAGTCAGTTCTTTACACTTGTTCAGACAGCAAATGGAGGACAGTGCTATCTCAGCAGTGTTCCTTCAGGGTCTCAGAACACAAGACATGTTCCTTCAGGGACTCAGAAGACAGCAGTGTTCCTTCAGGGACTCAGAAGACAGCAGTGTTCCTTCAGGGTCTCAGAACACAAGACATGTTCCTTCAGGGACTCAGAAGACAGCAGTGTTCCTTCAGGGACTCAGAAGACAGCAGTGTTCCTTCAGGGACTCATAAGACAGCAGTGTTCCTTCAGGGACTCAGAACACAAGACATGTTCCTTCAGGGACTCAGAAGACAGCAGTGTTCCTTCAGGGACTCAGAAGACAGCAGTGTTCCTTCAGGGACTCAGAAGACAGCAGTGTTCCTTCAGGGACTCAGAAGACAGCAGTGTTCCTTCAGGGACTCAGAAGACGACAGTGTTCCTTCAGGGACTCAGAAGACAGCAGTGTTCCTTCAAGGACTCAGAAGACAGCAGTGTTCCTTCAGGGACTCAGAACACAAGACATGTTCCTTCAGGGACTCAGAAGACAGCAGTGTTCCTTCAGGGACTCAGAAGACAGCAGTGTTCCTTCAGGGACTCAGAAGACAGCAGTGTTCCTTCAGGGACTCAGAAGACAGCAGTGTTCCTTCAGGGACTCAGAACACAAGACATGTTCCTTCAGGGACTCAGAAGACAGCAGTGTTCCTTCAGGGACTCAGAAGACAGCAGTGTTCCTTCAGGGACTCAGAAGACAGCAGTGTTCCTTCAGGGACTCAGAAGACGACAGTGTTCCTTCAGGGACTCAGAAGACAGCAGTGTTCCTTCAGGGACTCAGAAGACAGCAGTGTTCCTTCAGAGACTCAGAAGACAGCAGTGTTCCTTCAGGGACTCAGAAGACAGCAGTGTTCCTTCAGGGACTCAGAAGACAGCAGTGTTCCTTCAGGGACTCAGAAGACAGCAGTGTTCCTTCAGGGACTCAGAAGACAGCAGTGTTCCTTCAGGGACTCATAAGACAGCAGTGTTCCTTCAGGGACTCAGAAGACAGCAGTGTTCCTTCAGGGACTCAGAAGACAGCAGTGTTCCTTCAGGGACTCAGAAGACAGCAGTGTTCCTTCAGGGACTCAGAAGACAGCAGTGTTCCTTCAGGGACTCATAAGACAGCAGTGTTCCTTCAGGGACTCAGAAGACGACAGTGTTCCTTCAGGGACTCAGAAGACAGCAGTGTTCCTTCAAGGACTCAGAAGACAGCAGTGTTCCTTCAGGGACTCAGAAGACAGCAGTGTTCCTTCAGGGACTCAGAAGACAGCAGTGTTCCTTCAGGGACTCAGAAGACGACAGTGTTCCTTCAGGGACTCAGAAGACAGCAGTGTTCCTTCAAGGACTCAGAAGACAGCAGTGTTCCTTCAGGGACTCAGAAGACAGCAGTGTTCCTTCAGGGACTCAGAAGACAGCAGTGTTCCTTCAGGGACTCAGAAGACAGCAGTGTTCCTTCAGGGACTCAGAAGACAGCAGTGTTCCTTCAGGGACTCAGAAGACAGCAGTGTTCCTTCAGGGACTCAGAAGACAGCAGTGTTCCTTCAGGGACTCAGAAGACAGCAGTGTTCCTTCAGGGACTCAGAAGACAGCAGTGTTCCTTCAGGGACTCAGAAGACAGCAGTGTTCCTTCAGGGACTCAGAAGACAGCAGTGTTCCTTCAGGGACTCAGAAGACGACAGTGTTCCTTCAGGGACTCAGAAGACAGCAGTGTTCCTTCAAGGACTCAGAAGACAGCAGTGTTCCTTCAGGGACTCAGAACACAAGACATGTTCCTTCAGGGACTCAGAAGACAGCAGTGTTCCTTCAGGGACTCAGAAGACAGCAGTGTTCCTTCAGGGACTCAGAAGACAGCAGTGTTCCTTCAGGGACTCAGAACACAAGACATGTTCCTTCAGGGACTCAGAAGACAGCAGTGTTCCTTCAGGGACTCAGAAGACAGCAGTGTTCCTTCAGGGACTCAGAAGACAGCAGTGTTCCTTCAGGGACTCAGAAGACGACAGTGTTCCTTCAGGGACTCAGAAGACAGCAGTGTTCCTTCAGGGACTCAGAAGACAGCAGTGTTCCTTCAGAGACTCAGAAGACAGCAGTGTTCCTTCAGGGACTCAGAAGACAGCAGTGTTCCTTCAGGGACTCAGAAGACAGCAGTGTTCCTTCAGGGACTCAGAAGACAGCAGTGTTCCTTCAGGGACTCAGAAGACAGCAGTGTTCCTTCAGGGACTCATAAGACAGCAGTGTTCCTTCAGGGACTCAGAAGACAGCAGTGTTCCTTCAGGGACTCAGAAGACAGCAGTGTTCCTTTAGGGACTCAGAAGACAGCAGTGTTCCTTCAGGGACTCAGAAGACAGCAGTGTTCCTTCAGGGACTCATAAGACAGCAGTGTTCCTTCAGGGACTCAGAAGACGACAGTGTTCCTTCAGGGACTCAGAAGACAGCAGTGTTCCTTCAAGGACTCAGAAGACAGCAGTGTTCCTTCAGGGACTCAGAAGACAGCAGTGTTCCTTCAGGGACTCAGAAGACAGCAGTGTTCCTTCAGGGACTCAGAAGACGACAGTGTTCCTTCAGGGACTCAGAAGACAGCAGTGTTCCTTCAAGGACTCAGAAGACAGCAGTGTTCCTTCAGGGACTCAGAAGACAGCAGTGTTCCTTCAGGGACTCAGAAGACAGCAGTGTTCCTTCAGGGACTCAGAAGACAGCAGTGTTCCTTCAGGGACTCAGAAGACAGCAGTGTTCCTTCAGGGACTCAGAAGACAGCAGTGTTCCTTCAGGGACTCAGAAGACAGCAGTGTTCCTTCAGGGACTCAGAAGACAGCAGTGTTCCTTCAGGGACTCAGAAGACAGCAGTGTTCCTTCAGGGACTCAGAAGACAGCAGTGTTCCTTCAGGGACTCAGAAGACGACAGTGTTCCTTCAGGGACTCAGAAGACAGCAGTGTTCCTTCAAGGACTCAGAAGACAGCAGTGTTCCTTCAGGGACTCAGAAGACAGCAGTGTTCCTTCAGGGACTCAGAAGACAGCAGTGTTCCTTCAGGGACTCAGAAGACAGCAGTGTTCCTTCAGGGACTCAGAAGACAGCAGTGTTCCTTCAGGGACTCAGAAGACAGCAGTGTTCCTTCAGGGACTCAGAAGACAGCAGTGTTCCTTCAGGGACTCAGAAGACGACAGTGTTCCTTCAGGGACTCAGAAGACAGCAGTGTTCCTTCAAGGACTCAGAAGACAGCAGTGTTCCTTCAGGGACTCAGAAGACAGCAGTGTTCCTTCAGGGACTCAGAAGACAGCAGTGTTCCTTCAGGGACTCAGAAGACAGCAGTGTTCCTTCAGGGACTCAGAAGACAGCAGTGTTCCTTCAGGGACTCAAAACAAGAGAGCAGCGCCAGCAAGACTTTGTCTTGACAAGAAAAGTGTCAAAGAAGACCCGGTGTTAGTAACTATCCAGCCAACGCTAGTAACTATAGTTACTGGTATAAAGTCTACACTAGTTACTAGACCTAATACTAGTTCCTGTGGAGCCAGTGCCAGTATTAGTTAATATAGAGTCAACATTAGTTACTATAGTTAGTACTAGCTATTATAGTCAATACTAGTTACTATAGTCAATACTAGTTACTATAGTCAATACTAGTTACTATAGTCAATACTAGTTACTATAGTCAATATTAGTTACTATAGTCAATATTAGTTACTAGTCAATACCAGTTACTATACAGTCATTATTAGTTACCATTATGCAATAATAGCGAGCAAGCGAGTTGGATGATAGCTCTAGGGATTTCGTGTTGCAATCAACACATCAGGAACTTGCAATATTGCAAAAAATGAGGAATTCCAAGCAAATACATTCCGAGGAAGTGCGTCTGCTGGAATGAGGGTGGAGGGAGGCAGTTCCTCTGAACCTGTCTGCTTGGAATTCCTACTTTTTCTGCAATATTGCAAGCTCCTGATGTGTTGACTGCAACACGAAAGGCCTAGAGCTATCATTCAACTCCCCCGTGGTTGTTCTGCACTAGTTACCATTTTTACTACAGAATCATTACTAGTTATTAAAGAGTCAATACTACTTACTATAATGACTATAGTCAATGCTAGTTATAGAGACAACATAACACTTTCTAATACTTACACTGGTAATTACTGGTACAAAAACATGTGAAAGAACATAAAAAACGTAATCCCTACTCACCAAAAACACTGCCTCATTAACCTAACAAAACAGGTAATGGTGTAAACAGTGATTTTAAAATATATGAACCATGTTTTTCACGGCGTTTTAAAAATTCCGCAAGTTTAATGAGCCCTTACAACCACAATTCCATACGGTTTTATTCTAGAGCCGGCACATAAACTCTGGTGCACTTATTCTAACGAAATTAATTTTTACAGCAGCTAATATTTCTAATCTATCATAGGAGAAACAGGTAGATGTTTAATCTAGGTGTCTATGGTATTAGCTACTGAGGTGATCAGTCTGACTTAATTCAAGCCGTCAAAAAAAAAAATATATCATTTCTTGCTGGGTTCTGCTTATATCAATTATTAATGATGATCAGGATTCTTCACCAGTGAACTTTATGAGGCTGTCCAACCCTCTGAAGTGCTTTATTTGCATGTTATTTTTGCACACACACACAGAGGAGGAGTGAATCGACCCCCGCAACCACAACTAGGTGAGTACACACACCTGAAGGACCAGGGTTCGATCCCAGCATGGGAAGTGGATAAATAACCCCAGTGGAAATAAATATCACTGAATGGATTTCTTGAGTTATGCTTGGTTACTAACCCTCTGTTAATAATTAAAATAAAATTTTGTGAAGTAGTGCAGGCAGGAAACATACATAGTTTTAAGAAGAGGTATGATACAGCTCAGGAAGCAGAGAGAGAGAGGACCTAGTAGCGATCAGTGAAGAGGCGGGGCCAGGAGCTGAGTCTCGACCCCTGCAACCACAATTAGGTGAGTACAATTAGGTGAGTACATTCACATACAAAGAGAGAGAGAGAGAGAGAGAGAGAGAGAGAGAGAGAGAGAGAGAGAGAGAGAGAGAGAGAGAGAGAGAGAGAGAGAGAGAGAGAAAGAGAGAGAGAGAGAGAGAGAGAGAGAGAGAGAGACTCGCAAAAAGCTCGTTTAGAGCCATGATCGCCTTAATTCGCCCTCATTAGAGACCTCAAAGAACTCTAAGAATCACAGAGAAAGTCTTACACTTCACTCTTCGCATCTCCACCTATTGACATGATGAAGTCATGTATGAGATAGCATTCTGAAGCTTACTATACAGTGTCACCATGATCTGTACTGTCACCACACAGTGTCACCATGATCTGTACTGTCACCACGCAGTGTCACCATGATCTGTACTGTCACCACACTGTGCTACCATGATCTGTACTGTCACTACACAGTGTCACCATGATCTGTACTGTCACCACACAGTGTCACCATGATCTCTACTGTCACCACACAATGTCACCATGATCTGTACTGTCGCCACATAGTGACAACATGATCTGTACTGTCATCACACAATGTCACCATGATCTGTACTGTCGCCACATAGTGACAACATGATCTGTACTGTCACCATACAGTGTCGCCATGATCTGTACTGTCACCACATAGTGACAACATGATCTGTACTGTCATCACACAGTGTCACCATGATCTGTACGGTCACCATACAGTGTCGCCATGATCTGTACTGTCACCATACAGTGTCGCCATGATCTGTACTGTCACCACATAGTGACAACATGATCTGTACTGTCACCACAGTGTCACCATGATCTGTACTGTCACCACGTAGTGACAACATGACCTGTACTGTCACCACACAGTGTCACCATGATCTGTACTGCCACCACATAGTGGCAATTTGATCTGTACTTTCACCAAACAATGTCACCATGGTCTGTACTGTCATCACATAGTGACGTTATTGGTGATACCACAACTAAGACTGTCAGTAGGAGGGTCAGTAAGAGAGCCAGTAATACTGTCAGTAAGAGGACCAGTAATATTGTCAGTAAGAGGACCAGTAATACTGTCAGTAAGAGGACCAGTAATATTGTCAGTAAGAGGACCAGTAATATTGTCAGTAAGAGGACCAGTAATACTGTCAGTAAGAGGACCAGTAATACTGTCAGTAAGAGGACCAGTAATATTGTCAGTAAGAGGACCAGTAATATTGTCAGTAAGAGGACCAGTAATACTGTCAGTAAGAGGACCAGTAATATTGTCAGTAAGAGGACCAGTAATACTGTCAGTAAGAGGACCAGTAATATTGTCAGTAAGAGGACCAGTAATACTGTCAGTAAGAGGACCAGTAATATTGTCAGTAAGAGGACCAGTAATATTGTCAGTAAGAGGACCAGTAATATTGTCAGTAAGAGGACCAGTAATACTGTCAGTAAGAGGACCAGTAATACTGTCAGTAAGAGGACCAGTAATATTGTCAGTAAGAGGACCAGTAATATTGTCAGTAAGAGGACCAGTAATATTGTCAGTAAGAGGACCAGTAATACTGTCAGTAAGAGGACCAGTAATATTGTCAGTAAGAGGACCAGTAATACTGTCAGTAAGAGGACCAGTAATACTGTCAGTAAGAGGACCAGTAATATTGTCAGTAAGAGGACCAGTAATACTGTCAGTAAGAGGACCAGTAATATTGTCAGTAAGAGGACCAGTAATACTGTCAGTAAGAGGACCAGTAATACTGTCAGTAAGAGGACCAGTAATATTGTCAGTAAGAGGACCAGTAATATTGTCAGTAAGAGGACCAGTAATATTGTCAGTAAGAGGACCAGTAATATTGTCAGTAAGAGGACCAGTAATACTGTCAGTAAGAGGACCAGTAATACTGTCAGTAAGAGAACCAGTAATATTGTCAGTAAGAGGACCAGTAATATTGTCAGTAAGAGGACCAGTAATACTGTCAGTAAGAGGACCAGTAATACTGTCAGTAAGAGGACCAGTAATATTGTCAGTAAGAGGAACAGTAATATTGTCAGTAAGAGGGCCAGTAATATTGTCAGTAAGAGGACCAGTAATATTGTCAGTAAGAGGACCAGTAATATTGTCAGTAAGAGGACCAGTAATATTGTCAGTAAGAGGACCAGTAATATTGTCAGTAAGAGGACCAGTAATACTGTCAGTAAGAGGACCAGTAATACTGTCAGTAAGAGGACCAGTAATACTGTCAGTAAGAGGACCAGTAATATTAAGAGGACCAGTCAGTAAGAGGACCAGTAATACTGTCAGTAAGAGGACCAGTAATATTGTCAGTAAGAGGACCAGTAATACTGTCAGTAAGAGGACCAGTAATACTGTCAGTAAGAGGACCAGTAATACTGTCAGTAAGAGGACCAGTAATATTGTCAGTAAGAGGACCAGTAATACTGTCAGTAAGAGGACCAGTAATATTGTCAGTAAGAGGACCAGTAATACTGTCAGTAAGAGGACCAGTAATATTGTAAGAGGACCAGTAATACTGTCAGTAAGAGGGCCAGTAATACTGTCAGTAAGAGGACCAGTAATACTGTCAGTAAGAGGACCAGTAATACTGTCAGTAAGAGGGCCAGTAATACTGTCAGTAAGAGGACCAGTAATATTGTCAGTAAGAGGACCAGTAATATTGTCAGTAAGAGGACCAGTAATACTGTCAGTAAGAGGACCAGTAATACTGTCAGTAAGAGGACCAGTAATATTGTCAGTAAGAGGACCAGTAATACTGTCAGTAAGAGGACCAGTAATACTGTCAGTAAGAGGACCAGTAATACTGTCAGTAAGAGGACCAGTAATACTGTCAGTAAGAGGACCAGTAATACTGTCAGTAAGAGGACCAGTAATACTGTCAGTAAGAGGACCAGTAATATTGTCAGTAAGAGGACCAGTAATATTGTCAGTAAGAGGACCAGTAATACTGTCAGTAAGAGGACCAGTAATATTGTCAGTAAGAGGACCAGTAATATTGTCAGTAAGAGGACCAGTAATATTGTCAGTAAGAGGACCAGTAATACTGTCAGTAAGAGGACCAGTAATATTGTCAGTAAGAGGACCAGTAATACTGTCAGTAAGAGGACCAGTAATATTGTCAGTAAGAGGACCAGTAATATTGTCAGTAAGAGGACCAGTAATATTGTCAGTAAGAGGACCAGTAATACTGTCAGTAAGAGGACCAGTAATATTGTCAGTAAGAGGACCAGTAATACTGTCAGTAAGAGGACCAGTAATATTGTCAGTAAGAGGACCAGTAATATTGTCAGTAAGAGGACCAGTAATATTGTCAGTAAGAGGACCAGTAATACTGTCAGTAAGAGGACCAGTAATATTGTCAGTAAGAGGACCAGTAATATTGTCAGTAAGAGGACCAGTAATATTGTCAGTAAGAGGACCAGTAATACTGTCAGTAAGAGGACCAGTAATATTGTCAGTAAGAGGACCAGTAATACTGTCAGTAAGAGGACTAGTAATATTGTCAGTAAGAGGACCAGTAATATTGTCAGTAAGAGGACCAGTAATATTGTCAGTAAGAGGACCAGTAATACTGTCAGTAAGAGGACCAGTAATATTGTCAGTAAGAGGACCAGTAATACTGTCAGTAAGAGGACCAGTAATATTGTCAGTAAGAGGACCAGTAATATTGTCAGTAAGAGGACCAGTAATATTGTCAGTAAGAGGACCAGTAATACTGTCAGTAAGAGGACCAGTAATATTGTCAGTAAGAGGACCAGTAATATTGTCAGTAAGAGGACCAGTAATATTGTCAGTAAGAGGACCAGTAATATTGTCAGTAAGAGGACCAGTAATATTGTCAGTAAGAGGACCAGTAATACTATCAGTAAGAGGACCAGTAATATTGTCAGTAAGAGGACCAGTAATACTATCAGTAAGAGGACCAGTAATATTGTCAGTAAGAGGACCAGTAATACTATCAGTAAGAGGACCAGTAATATTGTCAGTAAGAGGACCAGTAATACTGTCAGTAAGAGGACCAGTAATACTGTCAGTAAGAGGACCAGTAATACTGTCAGTAAGAGGACCAGTAATATTGTCAGTAAGAGGACCAGTAATATTGTCAGTAAGAGGACCAGTAATACTGTCAGTAAGAGGACCAGTAATACTGTCAGTAAGAGGACCAGTAATACTGTCAGTAAGAGGACCAGTAATATTGTCAGTAAGAGGACCAGTAATATTGTCAGTAAGAGGACCAGTAATACTGTCAGTAAGAGGACCAGTAATATTGTCAGTAAGAGGACCAGTAATATTGTCAGTAAGAGGACCAGTAATACTGTCAGTAAGAGGACCAGTAATACTGTCAGTAAGAGGACCAGTAATACTGTCAGTAAGAGGGCCAGTAATACTGTCAGTAAGAGGACCAGTAATACTGTCAGTAAGAGGACCAGTAATACTGTCAGTAAGAGGACCAGTAATATTGTCAGTAAGAGGACCAGTAATATTGTCAGTAAGAGGACCAGTAATACTGTCAGTAAGAGGACCAGTAATACTGTCAGTAAGAGGACCAGTAATACTGTCAGTAAGAGGACCAGTAATATTGTCAGTAAGAGGACCAGTAATATTGTCAGTAAGAGGACCAGTAATATTGTCAGTAAGAGGACCAGTAATATTGTCAGTAAGAGGACCAGTAATACTGTCAGTAAGAGGACCAGTAATACTGTCAGTCAGTAAGAGGACCAGTAATATTGTCAGTAAGAGGACCAGTAATACTGTCAGTAAGAGGACCAGTAATATTGTCAGTAAGAGGACCAGTAATATTGTCAGTAAGAGGACCAGTAATATTGTCAGTAAGAGGACCAGTAATATTGTCAGTAAGAGGACCAGTAATATTGTCAGTAAGAGGACCAGTAATATTGTCAGTAAGAGGACCAGTAATATTGTCAGTAAGAGGACCAGTAATATTGTCAGTAAGAGGACCAGTAATATTGTCAGTAAGAGGACCAGTAATATTGTCAGTAAGAGGACCAGTAATACTGTCAGTAAGAGGACCAGTAATACTGTCAGTAAGAGGACCAGTAATATTGTCAGTAAGAGGACCAGTAATATTGTCAGTAAGAGGACCAGTAATATTGTCAGTAAGAGGACCAGTAATATTGTCAGTAAGAGGGCCAGTAATATTGTCAGTAAGAGGACCAGTAATATTGTCAGTAAGAGGACCAGTAATATTGTCAGTAAGAGGACCAGTAATACTGTCAGTAAGAGGACCAGTAATACTGTCAGTAAGAGGACCAGTAATATTGTCAGTAAGAGGACCAGTAATATTGTCAGTAAGAGGACCAGTAATATTGTCAGTAAGAGGACCAGTAATATTGTCAGTAAGAGGACCAGTAATATTGTCAGTAAGAGGACCAGTAATATTGTCAGTAAGAGGACCAGTAATATTGTCAGTAAGAGGACCAGTAATATTGTCAGTAAGAGGACCAGTAATATTGTCAGTAAGAGGACCAGTAATATTGTCAGTAAGAGGACCAGTAATATTGTCAGTAAGAGGACCAGTAATATTGTCAGTAAGAGGACCAGTAATATTGTCAGTAAGAGGACCAGTAATACTGTCAGTAAGAGGACCAGTAATACTGTCAGTAAGAGGACCAGTAATATTGTCAGTAAGAGGACCATTAATATTGTCAGTAAGAGGACCAGTAATATTGTCAGTAAGAGGACCAGTAATATTGTCAGTAAGAGGACCAGTAATACTGTCAGTAAGAGGACCAGTAATATTGTCAGTAAGAGGACCAGTAATATTGTCAGTAAGAGGACCAGTAATATTGTCAGTAAGAGGACCAGTAATATTGTCAGTAAGAGGACCAGTAATATTGTCAGTAAGAGGACCAGTAATATTGTCAGTAAGAGGACCAGTAATACTGTCAGTAAGAGGACCAGTAATACTGTCAGTAAGAGGACCAGTAATACTGTCAGTAAGAGGACCAGTAATACTGTCAGTAAGAGGACCAGTAATATTGTTGACTTCCTTGTTAATGAAAGACTCATAAGAACACACGAATGAAGAAGCACTGCAGAAGGCCTACTGGCTCATGCCAGGCAGGTTCAGCTCATATCTAAGCACATCTACTCATGTATCCGTCCAACCTACATTTAAAACTACTTACAGTTTCACTCATCTACAACTCTGAAATAAAGATGATACATAATAACTCCATCAAGCTTGGATAAAAGGTACCTGAGGTGGTCAGTCCCTCAGCCTGGAGAAGTGTTCACTCTCCTCCAGGCTGAGGGAATGACCACCTCCATGAGTGCTGGACTGATCACATCATCTTTATTTCACTTCTACTGTTGCCTCTGTATCTGACTGAAGAAGCCTACTGTGTAGGCGAAACGTTTCAACAATAAAGATACCCAACTGCTACACATGTGTCTTATCTTCAATTTGTTGGTATTTTATACCATTTTCAACAATTTGCAACCTAAACCAGAACTTTCCAATATCCTTTCTAAATCCAAATTTTTCCAACTTGAACCAACTGCTGCGAGTCCTGTCTTCGTTAGATATTTTTAACACGTTATTTATATCCCCTTTATTTATCCCTGTCTTTCATTTGTACACTTCAGTCATATCTTCCCTAATTCTACGTCTCTCCTGAGAGTGTAGAGTCAGGGCCCTCAGTCTGTCCTCGTGGGAGACACTTCTGGTACATGGGATCAACCTTGTCATTCTGCACTGTATGTTTTCCAGCGCATTTAATATGTCCACTATGTAATATGGAGACCAGAACTCTATACAACTGATGGGAATTCTATACAACTGGTGGGAACTCTATACGACTGGTGGGAACTCTATACGACTGGTGGGAACTCTATACAACTGGTGGGAACTCTATACAACTGGTGGGAACTCTATACAACCGGTGGGAACTCTATACAACTGGTGGGAACTCTATACAACTGGTGGAAACTCTATACAACTGGTGGGAACTCTATACAACTGGTGGGAACTCTATACAACTGGTGGGAACTCTATACAACTGGTGGGAACTCTATACAACTGGTGGGAACTCTATACACCTGGTGGAAACTCTATACAATTGGTGGGAACTCTATACAACTGGTGGGAACTCTATACAACTGGTGGGAACTCTATACAACTGGTGGGAACTCTATACAACTGGTGGGAACTCTATACAACTGGTGGGAACTCTATACAACTGGTGGGAACTCTATACAACTGGTGGGAACTCTATACAACTGGTGGAAACTCTCTACAACCGGTGGGAACTCTATACAACTGGTGGGAACTCTATACAACTGGTGGGAACTCTATACAACTGGTGGGAACTCTATACAACTGGTGGAAACTCTCTACAACCGGTGGGAACTCTATACCACTTGTGGGAACTCTATACAACTGGTGGGAACTCTCTACAACTGGTGGGAACTCTCTACAACTGGTGGGAACTCTATACAACTGGTGGGAACTCTATACAACTGGTGGGAACTCTATACAACTGGTGGGAACTCTATACAACTGGTGGGAACTCTATACAACTGGTGGGAACTCTATACAACTGGTGGAAATCCTATACAACTGGTGGGAACTCTATACAACTGGTGGGAACTCTATACAACTGGTGGGAACTCTATACAACTGGTGGGAACTCTCTACAACTGGTGGGAACTCTATACAACTGGTGGGAACTCTATACAACTGGTGGAAATCCTATACAACTGGTGGGAACTCTATACAACTGGTGGGAACTCTATACAACTGGTGGGAACTCTATACAACTGGTGGGAACTCTATACAACTGGTGGGAATTTTATACAACTGGTGGGAACTCTATACAACTGGTGGGAACTCTATACAACTGGTGGGAACTCTATACAACTGGTGGGAACTCTATACAACTGGTGGGAACTCTATACAACTGGTGGGAACTCTATACAACTGGTGGGAACTCTATACAACTGGTGGGAACTCTATACAACTGGTGGGAACTCTATACAACTGGTGGGAACTCTATACAACCGGTGGGAACTCTATACAACCGGTGGGAACTCTATACAACCGGTGGGAACTCTCTACAACCGGTGGAAACTCTCTACAACTGGTGGGAACTCTATACAACTGGTGGGAACTCTATACAACTGGTGGGAACTCTATACAACTGGTGGGAACTCTATACAACTGGTGGGAACTCTATACAACTGGTGGGAACTCTATACAACTGGTGGGAACTCTATACAACTGGTGGGAACTCTATACAACCGGTGGGAACTCTATACAACTGGTGGGAACTCTATACAACTGGTGGAAACTCTATACAAGTGGTGGAAACTCTATACAACTGGTGGGAACTCTATACAACTGGTGGGAACTCTATACAACTGGTGGGAACTCTATACAACTGGTGGGAACTTTATACAACTGGTGGAAACTCTATACAATTGGTGGGAACTCTATACAACTGGTGAGAACTCTATACAACTGGTGGGAACTCTATACAACTGGTGGGAACTCTATACAACTGGTGGGAACTCTATACAACTGGTGGAACTCTCTACAACTGGTGGGAACTCTACAACCGGTGGGAACTCTATACAACTGGTGGGAACTCTATACAACTGGTGGGAACTCTATACAACTGGTGGGAACTCTATACAACTGGTGGGAACTCTATACAACTGGTGGGAACTCTATACTACAACTGGTGGGAACTCTATACAACTGGTGGGAACTCTATACAACTGGTGGGAACTCTATACAACTTGTGGGAACTCTCTACAACTGGTGGGAACTCTATACAACTGGTGGGAACTCTATACAACTGGTGGGAACTCTATACAACTGGTGGGAACTCTATACAACTGGTGGGAGCTCTATACAACTGGTGGGAACTCTATACAACTGGTGGGAACTCTATACAACTGGTGGGAACTCTATACAACTGGTGGGAACTCTATACAACTGGTGGAAATCCTATACAACTGGTGGGAACTCTATACAACTGGTGGGAACTCTATACAACTGGTGGGAACTCTATACAACTGGTGGGAACTCTATACAACTGGTGGGAACTTTATACAACTGGTGGGAACTCTATACAACTGGTGGGAACTCTATACAACTGGTGGGAACTCTATACAACTGGTGGGAACTCTATACAACTGGTGGGAACTCTATACAACTGGTGGGAACTCTATACAACCGGTGGGAACTCTATACAACCGGTGGGAACTCTATACAACCGGTGGGAACTCTCTACAACCGGTGGAAACTCTCTACAACTGGTGGGAACTCTATACAACTGATGGGAACTCTATACAACTGGTGGGAACTCTATACAACTGGTGGGAACTCTATACAACTGGTGGGAACTCTATACAACCGGTGGGAACTCTCTACAACTGGTGGGAACTCTCTACAACCGGTGGAAACTCTATACAACTGGTGGGAACTCTATACAACTGGTGGGAACTCTATACAACTGGTGGGAACTCTATACAACTGGTGGGAACTCTATACAACTGGTGGGAACTCTATACAACTGGTGGAAACTCTATACAACTGGTGGGAACTCTATACAATCGGTGGGAACTCTATACAACCGGTGGGAACTTTATACAACTGGTGGGAACGCTATACAACTGGTGGGAACTCTATACAACTGGTGGGAACTCTATACAACTGGTGGGAACTCTCTACAACTGGTGGGAACTCTCTACAACTGGTGGGAACTCTATACAACTTTTGGGAACTCTATACAACTGGTGGGAACTCTATACAACTGGTGGGAACTCTATACAACTGGTGGGAACTCTATACAACTGGTGGGAACTCTATACAACTGGTGGGAACTCTATACAACTGGTGGGAACTCTATACAACTGGTGGGAACTCTCTACAACTGGTGGGAACTCTATACAACTGGTGGGAACTCTCTACAACTGGTGGGAACTCTATACAACTGGTGGGAACTCTATACAACTGGTGGGAACTCTCTACAACTGGTGGGAACTCTATACAACTGGTGGGAACTCTATACAACTGGTGGGAACTCTCTACAACTGGTGGGAACTCTATACAACTGGTGGGAACTCTCTACAACTGGTGGGAACTCTATACAACTGGTGGGAACTCTATACAACTGGTGGGAACTCTATACAACTGGTGGGAACTCTCTACAACTGGTGGGAACTCTATACAACTGGTGGGAACTCTATACAACTGGTGGGAACTCTATACAACTGGTGGGAACTCTATACAACTGGTGGGAACTCTATACAACTGGTGGGAACTCTATACAACTGGTGGGAACTCTATACAACTGGTGGGAACTCTATACAACTGGTGGGAACTCTATACAACTGGTGGGAACTAAAATTGTATTTTTCCCCACGCAGGTGATTAACTCGGCTCATCACAGAAAAATGGTAACTATTACCCAACACAAATTGGCACGACTTTTTTTTTTTGTATCTTCCTGAAGGAAGTCCAGGTGAGTGAGCTGTGTACCAGCTGTGTACCAGCTGTGTACCAGCTGTGTACCAGGTGCTCATCACACACACACACACACACACTACGAAAAAAAGTTAAGGGAAATCGGCCTGACGACACTGGAGGACAGGAGGGTTAGGGGAGACATGATAACGACATACAAAATACTGCGAGGAATAAATAGGTTGGACAGAGACAGAATGTTCCAGAGAGGGGACACAGAAACAAGGGGTCACAACTGGAAGTTGAAGACTCAGGCGAGTCACAGGGATATCAGGAAGTATTTCTTCAGTCATAGAGTTGTCAGGAAGTGGAATAGTTTAGCAAGTGATGTAGTGGAGGCAGAAACCATACATAGCTTTAAGACGAGGTATGATAAAGCTCATGGAGCAGTGAGAGAGAGGACCTAGTAGCGATCAGTGAAGAGGCGGGGCCAGGAGCTGAGTCTTGACTCCTGTAACCACAATTAGGCAAATACACACACACAAGATTCAAGCTTAGCTGTAAGAAGAGGTACGATGAGGCTCTTGGAGCAAGAAGAATGGACCTAGCAGCGACCAGCGAGGTGGCGGGGCCAGGAGCTAAGACTCGACTCTTCTAACCACAAAGAGGTGAGCACATATACACACACGGGCCCAGGAGCTGTGAATCGACCCCTGCAACCACAAATAGGTGAGTACAGATAAAAGTGAAACTTACTGAGGAAACCACCATGGGACAAGTGTTACGAAGATTTAATTAGTGACTCACGAAATCGTAATGACACGATTGCAACGCGATGGTCTGAAGTTTTGAGACTCTCTGATCGCGGGTTCTATCCCCGTCCGTGTATTGTTTATTTAATTATTCAGTAGCAGGGGGACTGGTGAAGAACACTGAAGAAGGCAACAAGAAAAAGACAATTTTTCAGGAGGTTTACTGAGACAGGAAGTTAGAAGGCAGTGCAAGACATACTTCACATATAGTGAATAACTAAACTGTTACTAAAGTGTAATGAATACTTGTCAGTGGTCAGTAATAACCCACATGGAGACAAACTCGGGAGATTAGTAGATCTGTATATTTCGACCCCCTTCTGCGGTCATTCTTTTGGGGTGCTCTTCTGCTAAAGAGGACCCCAGAAGGAGGTCGAAACATACAGATCAATCAATCTCCTGAATTTATGTCTCGTAGTTCGATATCTAGCGCACTCAGCTCACACACTGAGGTCCGGGGTTCGAATCTCCTCCGGTATGGATGGAAAACATTAGGGACATGTTTCCGTAAGACACCTGCTGTCCCTGTCCCTGTTTACCCATCAGTTTAAAATGGGTACCTGGATGTTAGTTAACTGGTGTAGGTCGCATCCTGGGACAAAATTGACCTAATTTGCCCGAAAGACTCGGCATAACAAGCGGCTTTCTATATAGTAGTATGTCATTGATGTCAGCTAAGCCTGTATACCTTGTACATGTACTTGTAGTAAATAAAATTATTATTATTATAATTATTATTATTATTATTATTATTATTATTATTATATAGTGCAGACCAGGGGTTCTTAACCGGGAGTATGGCAACCAAATAATATTGGTATGGGACGCCATCTCTGAACAATTTTAACAAACTGTTGTCAGATTAATATAAACTATGAGATATTTTGTTGCTAGCTATCCATATGTAAAGTAAAATCATGCTATTGACATATTTTGAAGTCATACTGGTGCCTAATAGGACTGTTGATAATGGTGATGATTTCCACAGTCTGGTGACGGAGGTGTGGGAGCATATTGGCCAATCCCTTGATTGTCTGTTATCGTAAACAGGTTTAGTATCCCTGGTGTAGAGGGTCAAGAGAGATATTTATTCACAAATAACCAAGCAGATAGGGGCGAGAGAAAAGCTTACAACGACATTTGGGTCTGACTTGGACTGAAACGTCGCCGTAAGCTTCTCTCTCCTACATGCGGGTTATTTGTGTATTGTTCCAGTCACGGTATTGTGCCTCTTTGTTCTTCAAGTTTATAGTTTTATACCAGACAAGAAGGAAAGATAAACAAAACATAGAGAAAGACGGTGGTTCCACCTGTGAGAAGGTCAAAGCAAGGAAGAGAAAAATGTGCAAGAAATACAGAGCGCAGAACACAGGGCAGAAAGCAGAAGAACCTTGGATGACTATACATGGATACAGAGAAAACTTGAGACAATCTGGAAATGACATAACAAGAGTAGACTAAAAGGGGTACATATTTTCTTCATAAATACTTAAGAAGGAAAAAAATGAAAAAAAAAATACGTAATAAGAGTGAAAGGAGGAGGGAAGGAAGGAAGGACCGAAGGAAGGCTACTAATAGTCGAGGAAAGAGACACGAGAAGAACTAAACACAAAGTTTTGGTGGGTACACACGGAGGAGCAAGAAGTGATGCCAAGTAACCTGGGAGAAGCAACACATCAACCTACACTAAACAAGAAAATACACACAACTAAGGAAGATGTGAAAAAGACACTAAAGGAACTGGACGTAGTAAAAACACTGGGACATATCACCATGACTAATAAGTGACGCAGCAGTACCACTGTGTAAGGCTCATCTTCCACCTTTCTCTGTAATGGACTGAAGTCACTGGCTGGCGAAACGTTTCCTCAATAAACATTCCCAAATGTTGCACTTGTATCTTATTCTTCAACTTGTCGGTTTTCTAAAGTTTTACATGACCCCGACCAACACTGACACTGTCTTCACCACCCAGTCTATGGCGAGGCTACGAATCTCAGAATAGACATGAAAGAATCTCCACAAATAATCTTTAAGGATTCTACACACTACGTCATGCTATCTCAGACTACACAACACCAGCTTGGAATCCCTACCTCATTAATATTCAAAAGCATGAAAAAAATGGAAAGGTCTGCAACCAACTTAATGCCCGAGCTTAGAGAAGTACATCACCAGGAGAGATTTCAAAGAATTAAACCTGATGCCCCTCAAAAAAAGAGGACAAGAAGGACAACATCGACGTATAAAATACTCAAGAGGAATGATAAGGTTTAACAGAAAGAATGAGCTGAAGTCAGAGGCTCATTCTTACAACTAAATCTCAATTTGATGCCTTTTTTACTCTCCGTCAATGATAAGGCTGATAATGAGAGACCTTACAATGCGGGTACCAGGTACTGCGGATGCTACGAAGTACTTTTTCAGCTTCAAGGTAGTGGGAAAATGTGGAATGAGCCTGATGCGGACGTGGTGGAGGCTAACTCCGTACATAGTTACAAAGACAGGCATAAAACCCATTAATTCATAAACAAGTAATGCCGGTTCATAACCAGCAGGAGCCAGGACTCGACCCACAGACAAACACAACTCGGCGAGTACACAACTTACACTAATCCATTTCACAATTAATTTACAATTATGAGAGGAAACTTTCGACGACATTTCGCTCCCTCGACGATCCAAGACGGAGCGAAACGTTGTCAGAAGTTTCCTATAAATACTATGGGGTCATAAATTGTTCCAGTCCCTGTAATATGAGTTAGTTGTGAATTGTTCCAGTCACGGGATTGAGTTAGTCATGAATTGTACCAGCCACAGTATTGTGAGTTAGTCATGAAGTGTACCAGCCACAGTATTGTAACTTTACTTTCCCGTTTACGGTTCTGTTACACGACAACAACACTTTAGGAACATAAACAGCGTCGTGTGAAAGGCAGAGTATTTATTTTATGAGCTCACGCAAGTGAAATGGTGCGCAAGCACAAACAAGAACACTTGTTACCCCACCGACTATTACAATATACCGCGCAAGTAAACTGCAGTGCTGTGTTTACTTGCACTAACAGAAAAAAACATATACAGTGGTTATGCAGGGGAAGGAAGAGCAATAAAAGTAGATGGGAGTGAAAAATGGAAAATGGGGAGAGAGGGAGAGAGAGAGAGAGAGAGAGAGAGAGAGAGAGAGAGAGAGAGAGAGAGAGAGAGAGTTGGTACCACTACACTTGTACATTCTCCATTTTTGTTTCTGGTAATAAATTTCTTTTAATTCTAGAGACGCCTCGACTCACCACCCACTTTTTTCCCCCATCGTCTCTTCAGTGGTTTACCTCGAGCTTCACGAACATATCTGTCGACATTTCCACTCTGAGTTTTAGGTCTCGATTACCATACCTATCTGGAAGAGGAATATACCTGAAGGGTGTTCCGGAGGTCAACGCCCCCGCGGCCTGGTACAAGATCCATGGGTTTGATCCCTACCCGTTCTGTGGCTTATTCACTTCCTCCAATCTTATATCAAATTTTTCAGTGCCTAAACATTTTTTTTGTCAGTCTCATCACCTTGCTCTTCCCTGTGTTTATTTTCACGGTCCTCTTAACACACCCTTCCAAACGCGTCCACCAACCTTCGTAATTTCTCACGGGAAGTACTGTGTCATCAGCAAAAAGCAACTGTGTCAAAATCATTGTTTTAATCCCACACCTCCCCCTAACATCCCCCTACATTTCACTTTCAATTACAACCCCCATAAATATGTTAAACAACTACACTGACATCACACAGACACACCTGCCAAAGGCCTAATTTTAATTAAGAATAATCTACCTCCCTCCCCCCTACTTGAGCCACACAACTTCGTAATACTCTACAACCTATTATATGCTTTTGCAACATCTACCAAATTGCTTCCCTATCCACCTTTTTATATTCATAAATCAATAAATGCAACAAAAAAGTTCCTAAACCTTTATCTAAGTACGTATACTTCATTCACATATTTCACTGTAAATACTTGACCTACGTATTTCGTCTGCCAGAACCCACAATGATCCTCGTAATGCTACGTTCTCTCTCTTGCTTCTCTTTCAATAATAACACTACCACACACTTTACCTGGTGTATTCTACACACTTATTCCCCTATAATCCTCGCACTCTCCCTTATTCCCCTATAATCCTCGCACTCTCCCTTATTCCCCTATAATCCTCGCACTCTCCCTTATTCTCCTATAATCCTCGCACTCTCCCTTATTCCCCTATAATCCTCGCACTCTCCCTTATTCCCCTATAATCCTCGCACTCTCCCTTATTCTCCTATAATCCTCGCACTCTCCCTTATTCCCCTATAATCCTCGCACTCTCCCTTATTCTCCTATAATCCTCGCACTCTCCCTTATTCTCCTATAATCCTCGCACTCTCCCTTATTCCCCTATAATCCTCGCACTCTCCCTTATTCTCCTATAATCCTCGCACTCTCCCTTATTCCCCTATAATCCTCGCACTCTCCCTTATTCTCCTATAATCCTCGCACTCTCCCTTATTCTCCTATAATCCTCGCACTCTCCCTTATTCTCCTATAATCCTCGCACTCTCCCTTATTCTCCTATAATCCTCGCACTCTCCCTTATTCCCCTATAATCCTCGCACTCTCCCTTATTCTCCTATAATCCTCGCACTCTCCCTTATTCCCCTATAATCCTCGCACTCTCCCTTATTCCCCTATAATCCTCGCACTCTCCCTTATTCTCCTATAATCCTCGCACTCTCCCTTATTCTCCTATAATCCTCGCACTCTCCCTTATTCCCCTATAATCCTCGCACTCTCCCTTATTCTCCTATAATCCTCGCACTCTCCCTTATTTCCCTATAATCCTCGCACTCTCCCTTATTCCCCTATAATCCTCGCACTCTCCCTTATTCCCCTATAATCCTCGCACTCTCCCTTATTCTCCTATAATCCTCGCACTCTCCCTTATTCCCCTATAATCCTCGCACTCTCCCTTATTCTCCTATAATCCTCGCACTCTCCCTTATTCCCCTATAATCCTCGCACTCTCCCTTATTCTCCTATAATCCTCGCACTCTCCCTTATTCCCCTATAATCCTCGCACTCTCCCTTATTCCCCTATAATCCTCGCACTCTCCCTTATTCCCCTATAATCCTCGCACTCTCCCTTATTCTCCTATAATCCTCGCACTCTCCCTTATTTCCCTATAATCCTCGCACTCTCCCTTATTCCCCTATAATCCTCGCACTCTCCCTTATTCCCCTATAATCCTCGCACTCTCCCTTATTCTCCTATAATCCTCGCACTCTCCCTTATTCCCCTATAATCCTCGCACTCTCCCTTATTCCCCTATAATCCTCGCACTCTCCCTTATTCCCCTATAATCCTCGCACTCTCCCTTATTCTCCTATAATCCTCGCACTCTCCCTTATTCTCCTATAATCCTCGCACTCTCCCTTATTCTCCTATAATCCTCGCACTCTCCCATAGTGTTTTTATCGAAAATGTTGAGTCGCAGATCCTACTTTCATGCATGTATTATAAACAACCTCTGCAACACTATATTCCATCTGTCTGCAACATCTTAAGTCTTATTACCATCTGCTCCAGCTGGTTCACCCAACTGACACACTGCCTCACACACTGCCCCACACACTGCCTCACTGCCCCACACTGCCTCACTGTCCTATATACTGCCTCACACACTGCCTCACTGCTCCATACACTGTCTTACTGCTCCACACACTGCCTCACACACAGCCCCATACACTGCCCCACACACTGCCTCACACACTGCCTCACTGCCCCACACACTGCCTCACACAGTCTCACAGTGCCCCACACCCTGCCTCACTGCCCCACACACTGTCTCACACACTGCCCCACACACTGCCTCACATATTGCCCCACACACTGCCTCACACACTAACACATTACCTCACACACTGCCTAACACATTACCCCACACACTGCCCTACACACCACTGCCCCAAACACTGCCTCACACAGTGCCCCACACACTGCCTCACAGTGCCCCACACATTGCCTCACACAGTGTCCCACACACTGCCTCACACACTGTCTCACTGCCCCACACACTGCCTCACACACACTGCCTCACACACACACTGCCTCACACACACACTGCCTCACACACTGCCTCACATACTGCCTCACACAGTGCCCCACACACTGCCTCACACAGTGCCCCACACACTGCCTCACACAGTGCCCCACACACTGCCTCACACACTGTCTCACTGCCCCACACACTGCCTCACACACACACACACACACTGCCTCTGCCCCACACTGCCTCACACATTGCCCCACACACTGCCTCACACACTGCCCCACACACTGCCTAACACATTACCTCACACACTGCCTAACACATTACCTCACACACTGCCCTACACACCACTGCCCCAAACACTGCCTCACACAGTGCCCCACACACTGCCTCACACCCTGCCTCACACACTGCCTCGCACAGTGCCCCACACACTGCCTCGCACATTGTCTCTGCCTCACACACTGCATTACACACACTGCCTCACACACACACACACACACACACACACACTGCCTCACAGACACTGCCTCACATACTGCCTCACACAGTGCCCCACATACTGCCTCACACACTGTCTCACTGCCCCACACACTGCCTCACATACACACTGCCTCGCACACACTGCCTCACACACAGACACTGTCTCACACAATGTCTCACACACACTGCCTCACACACACTGCCTCTCACACTAATCTCTGGCTCTTCCTCACCCCTATTATAATTATTTTATTATTGTAATTAATATTATTATTATTTATTATTATTATTCAGAGCAAATACTAACAAAATTGCAAAAATACATTTCGTAATACATTTGCCCTCTGCTTTCTTGGATCAACCTGAGATTTTCATCTCACTCCTTCATGGGGGTGGGGGTCCTTGACGCCGGTGAAGCTTCATTATCCAAGGCACTGGAGCTGCTCTTTCCCTTACAATGGATCAAACCTCGAGAACCTCCCATTGCCCTGCGGGTTTAGTGCTCCCACCCATGAGTGTGATAGTAATAATAATCATAATTTTCCACCATTGTTCATCTTATTCCTTCATTCATCTCCCTCTAGTCCTGCTCTCCCTTCTCCCCTTATTGCATTTGTTCTTTCTCCCTACAACGTCTCTCTTGGTCTCTCCTTTTGTCTTCAAACCTCATTTATTCAGTTTTTACTCTCTCTCTCTCTCTCTCTCTCTCTCTCGCCATGGTTACCGAGGTAACGAGTAAAACAACGAAGATTCGCTAACGTTCCACTACCATGTTAAACATTACGTTATTGTGAAAGCAACGGCAACACTCACTGTACTCAACACTCTTGATACCGTAGTGTTGTTGATACTGTAGTGTTGTTGATACTGTAGTGTTGTTGATACTGTAGTGTTGTTGATACTGTAGTGTTGTTGATACTGTAGTGTTGTTGATACTGTAGTGTTGCTGATACTGTAGTGTTGTTGATACTGTAGTGTTGTTGATACTGTAGTGTTGTTGATACTGTAGTGTTGTTGATACTGTAGTGTTGTTGATACTGTAGTGTTGTTGATACTGTAGTGTTGTTGATACTGTAGTGTTGTTGATACTGTAGTGTTGTTGATACTGTAGTAGTGTTGATACTGTAGTGTTGTTGATACTGTAGTAGTGTTGATACTGTAGTGTTGTTGATACTGTAGTGTTGTTGATACTGTAGTGTTGTTGATACTGTAGTGTTGTTGATACTGTAGTGTTGTTGATACTGTAGTAGTGTTGATACTGTAGTGTTGTTGATACTGTAGTGTTGTTGATACTGTAGTGTTGTTGATACTGTAGTGTTGTTGATACTGTAGTAGTGTTGATACTGTAGTGTTGTTGATACTGTAGTGTTGTTGATACTGTAGTAGTGTTGATACTGTAGTGTTGTTGATACTGTAGTAGTGTTGATACTGTAGTGTTGTTGATACTGTAGTGCTCTTGATACTGCAGTGTAGTGTTGTTGATACTGTAGTGTTGTTGATACTGTAGTGTTGTTGATACTGTAGTGTTGTTGATACTGTAGTGTTGTTGATACTGTAGTGTTGTTGATACTGTAGTAGTGTTGATACTGTAGTGTTGTTGATACTGTAGTGTTGTTGATACTGTAGTGTTGTTGATACTGTAGTGTTGTTGATACTGCAGTGTAGTGTTGTTGATACTGTAGTGTTGTTGATACTGTAGTGTTGTTGATACTGTAGTAGTGTTGATACTGTAGTGTTGTTGATACTGTAGTAGTGTTGATACTGTAGTGTTGTTGATACTGTAGTGCTCTTGATACTGCAGTGTAGTGTTGTTGATACTGTAGTGTTGTTGATACTGTAGTGTTGTTGATACTGTAGTGTTGTTGATACTGTAGTAGTGTTGATACTGTAGTGTTGTTGATACTGTAGTGCTCTTGATACTGCAGTGTAGTGTTGTTGATACTGTAGTGTTGTTGATACTGTAGTGTTGTTGATACTGTAGTGTTGTTGATACTGTAGTGTTGTTGATACTGTAGTGTTGTTGATACTGCAGTGTTCTTGATACTGTAGTGTTGGTGATACCGTAGTGTTGTTGATACTGTAGTGCTCTTGATACTGCAGTGTAGTGTTGTTGATACTGTAGTGTTGTTGATACTGTAGTGTTGTTGATACTGTAGTGTTGTTGATACTGCAGTGTTGTTGATACTGTAGTGCTCTTGATACTGCAGTGTAGTGTTGTTGATACTGTAGTGTTGTTGATACTGTAGTGTTGTTGATACTGTAGTGCTCTTGATACTGCAGTGTAGTGTTGTTGATACTGTATTGTTGATACTGTAGTGTTGTTGATACTGCAGTGTTGTTGATACTGTAGTGCTCTTGATACTGCAGTGTAGTGTTGTTGATACTGTAGTGCTGGTGATACCGTAGTGTTGTTGATACTGTAGTGCTCTTGATACTGCAGTGTAGTGTTGTTGATACTGTAGTGTTGTTGATACTGTAGTGTTGTTGATACTGTAGTGTTGTTGATACTGTAGTGTTGTTGATACTGCAGTGTAGTGTTGTTGATACTGTAGTGTTGTTGATACTGTAGTGTTGTTGATACTGTAGTGTTGTTGATACTGTAGTGTTGTTGATACTGTAGTGTTGTTGATACTGTAGTGTTGTTGATACTGTAGTGTTGTTGATACTGTAGTGTTGTTGATACTGTAGTGTTGTTGATACTGTAGTGTTCTTGATACTGTAGTGTTGGTGATACCGTAGTGTTGTTGATACTGTAGTGCTCTTGATACTGTAGTGTTGTTGATACTGTAGTGTTGTTGATACTGTAGTGTTGTTGATACTGTAGTGTTGTTGATACTGTAGTGTTGTTGATACTGTAGTGTTGTTGATACTGTAGTGTTGTTGATACTGTAGTGCTCTTGATACTGCAGTGTAGTGTTGTTGATACTGTAGTGTTGTTGATACTGTAGTGTTGTTGATACTGTAGTGTTGTTGATACTGTAGTGTTGTTGATACTGTAGTGCTCTTGATACTGCAGTGTAGTGTTGTTGATACTGTAGTGTTGTTGATACTGTAGTGTTGTTGATACTGTAGTGTTGTTGATACTGTAGTGCTCTTGATACTGCAGTGTAGTGTTGTTGATACTGTAGTGTTGTTGATACTGTAGTGCTCTTGATACTGCAGTGTAGTGTTGTTGATACTGTAGTGTTGTTGATACTGTAGTGTTGTTGATACTGTAGTGTTGTTGATACTGTAGTGTTGTTGATACTGTAGTGTTGTTGATACTGTAGTGTTGTTGATACTGTAGTGTTGTTGATACTGTAGTGTTGTTGATACTGTAGTGTTGTTGATACTGTAGTGTTGTTGATACTGTAGTGTTGTTGATACTGTAGTGTTGTTGATACTGTAGTGTTGTTGATACTGTAGTGTTGTTGATACTGTAGTGTTGTTGATACTGCAGTGTTCTTGATACTGTAGTGTTGTTGATACTGTAGTGTTGTTGATACTGTAGTAGTGTTGATACTGTAGTGTTGTTGATACTGTAGTGTTGTTGATACTGTAGTGTTGTTGATACTGTAGTGTTGTTGATACTGTAGTGTTGTTGATACTGTAGTGTTGTTGATACTGTAGTGTTGTTGATACTGTAGTGTTGTTGATACTGTAGTGTTGTTGATACTGTAGTGTTGTTGATACTGTAGTGTTGTTGATACTGTAGTGTTGTTGATACTGTAGTGTTGTTGATACTGTAGTGTTGTTGATACTGTAGTGTTGTTGATACTGTAGTGTTGTTGATACTGTAGTGTTGTTGATACTGTAGTGTTGTTGATACTGTAGTGTTGTTGATACTGTAGTGTTGTTGATACTGTAGTGTTGTTGATACTGTAGTGTTGTTGATACTGTAGTGTTGTTGATACTGTAGTGTTGTTGATACTGTAGTGTTGTTGATACTGTAGTGTTGTTGATACTGTAGTGTTGTTGATACTGTAGTGTTGTTGATACTGCAGTGTTCTTGATACTGTAGTGTTGTTGATACTGTAGTGTTGTTGATACTGTAGTGTTGTTGATACTGTAGTGTTGTTGATACTGTAGTGTTGTTGATACTGTAGTGTTGTTGATACTGTAGTGTTGTTGATACTGTAGTGTTGTACCTGATACTGAAGTGTTGTACCTGATACTGAAGTGTTGTACCTGATACTGAAGTGTTGTACCTGATACTGAAGTGTTGTACCTGATACTGAAGTGTTGTACCTGATACTGAAGTGTTGTTGAGTAGTGTTGTTGATACTGTAGTGTTGTTGATACTGTAGTGTTGTTGATACTGTAGTGTTGTTGATACTGTAGTGTTGTTGAGTACTGTAGTGTTGTTGATACTGTAGTGTGTTGATACTGTAGTGTTGTTGATACTGTAGTGTTGTTGATACTGTAGTAGTTTGTTGATACTGTAGTGCTGTTGATACTGTAGTGTTGTTGATACTGTAGTGTTGTTGATACTGTGTTGTTGATACTGTAGTGTTGTTGATACTGTAGTGTTGTTGATACTGTAGTGTTGTTGATACTGTAGTGTTGTTGATACTGTAGTGTTGTTGATACTGTAGTGTTGTTGATACTGTAGTGTTGTTGATACTGTAGTGTTGTTGATACTGTAGTGTTGTTGATACTGTAGTGTTGTTGATACTGTAGTGTTGTTGATACTGTAGTGTTGTTGATACTGTAGTGTTGTTGATACTGTAGTGTTCTTGATACTGTAGTGTTGTTGATACTGTAGTGTTGTTGATACTGTAGTGTTGTTGATACTGTAGTGTTGTTGATACTGTAGTGTTGTTGATACTGTAGTGTTGTTGATACTGTAGTGTTGTTGATACTGCAGTGTTGTTGATACTGTAGTGTTCTTGATACTGTAGTAGTGTTGATACTGTAGTGTTGTTGATACTGCAGTGTTGTTGATACTGTAGTGCTCTTGATACTGCAGTGTTGTTGATACTGTAGTGTTGTTGATACTGTAGTGTTGTTGATACTGTATTGTTGTTGATACTGCAGTGTTGTTGATACTGCAGTGTTGTTGATTGATACTGTGTTGTTGATACTGTAGTGTTGTTGATACTGTAGTGTTGTTGATACTGTAGTGTTGTTGATACTGTAGTGTTGTTGATACTGTATGTTGTTGACTGTAGTGTTGTTGATACTGTAGTGTTGTTGATACCGTAGTGTTGTTGATACTGTAGTGTTGTTGATACTGTAGTAGTGTTGATACTGTAGTGTTGTTGATACTGTAGTGTTGATACTGTAGTGTTGGTGATACCGTAGTGTTGTTGATACTGTAGTGTTGTTGATACTGTAGTGTTGTTGATACTGTAGTGCTCTTGATACTGTAGTGTTGTTGATACTGTAGTGTTATTGATACTGTAGTGTTGTTGATACTGTAGTGTTGTTGATACTGTAGTGTTGTTGATACTGTAGTGTTGTTGATACTGTAGTGTTGTTGATACTGTAGTGTTGTTGATACTGTAGTGTTGTTGATACTGTAGTGTTGTTGATACTGTAGTGTTGTTGATACTGTAGTGTTGTTGATACTGTAGTGTTGTTGATACTGTAGTGTTGTTGATACTGTAGTGTTGTTGATACTGTAGTGTTGTTGATACTGTAGTGTTGTTGATACTGTAGTGTTGTTGATACTGTAGTGTTGTTGATACTGTAGTGTTTGATTGATACTGTAGTGTTGTTGATACTGTAGTTGTTGTTGATACTGTAGTGTTGTTGATACTGTAGTGTTGTTGATACTGTAGTGTTGTTGATACTGATATACTGTAGTGTTGTTGATACTGTAGTGTTGTTGATACTGTAGTGTTGTTGATACTGTAGTGTTGTTGATACTGTAGTGTTGTTGATACTGTAGTGTTGTTGATACTGTAGTGTTGTTGATACTGTAGTGTTTGTTGATACTGTAGTGTTGTTGATACTGTAGTGCTGTTGATACTGTAGTGTTGTTGATACTGTAGTGTTGTTGATACTGTAGTGTTGTTGATACTGTAGTGTTGTTGATACTGTAGTGTTGTTGATACTGTAGTGTTGTTGATACTGTAGTGTTGTTGATACTGTAGTGTTGTTGATACTGTAGTGTTGTTGATACTGTAGTGTTGTTGATACTGTAGTGTTGTTGATACTGTAGTGTTGTTGATACTGTAGTGTTGTTGATACTGTAGTGTTGTTGATACTGTAGTGTTGTTGATACTGTAGTGTTGTTGATACTGTAGTGTTGTTGATACTGTAGTGTTGTTGATACTGTAGTGTTGTTGATACTGTAGTGTTGTTGATACTGTAGTGTTGTTGATACTGTAGTGTTGTTGATACTGTAGTGTTGTTGATACTGTAGTGTTGTTGATACTGTAGTGTTGTTGATACTGTAGTGTTGTTGATACTGTAGTGTTGTTGATACTGTAGTGTTGTTGATACTGTAGTGTTGTTGATACTGTAGTGTTGTTGATACTGTAGTGTTGTTGATACTGTAGTGTTGTTGATACTGTAGTGTTGTTGATACTGTAGTGTTGTTGATACTGTAGTGTTGTTGATACTGTAGTGTTGTTGATACTGTAGTGTTGTTGATACTGTAGTGTTGTTGATACTGTAGTGTTGTTGAGTGTTGTTGATACTGTAGTGTTGTTGATACTGTAGTGTTGTTGATACTGTAGTGTTGTTGATACTGTAGTGTTTGATTAGTGTTGTTGATACTGTAGTGTTGTTGATACTGTAGTGTTGTTGATACTGTAGTGTTGTTGATACTGTAGTGTTGTTGATACTGTAGTGTTGTTGATACTGTAGTGTTGTTGATACTGTAGTGTTGTTGATACTGTAGTGTTGTTGATACTGTAGTGTTGTTGATACTGTAGTGTTGTTGATACTGTAGTGTTGTTGATACTGTAGTGTTGTTGATACTGTAGTGTTGTTGATACTGTAGTGTTGTTGATACTGTAGTGTTGTTGATACTGTAGTGTTGTTGATACTGTAGTGTTGTTGATACTGTAGTGTTGTTGATAGTGTTGATACTGTAGTGTTGTTGATACTGTAGTGTTGTTGATACTGTAGTGTTGTTGATACTGTAGTGTTGTTGATACTGTAGTGTTGTTGATACTGTAGTGTTGTTGATACTGTAGTGTTGTTGATACTGTAGTGTTGTTGATACTGTAGTGTTGTTGATACTGTAGTGTTGTTGATACTGTAGTGTTGTTGATACTGTAGTGTTGTTGATACTGTAGTGTGGTTGATACTGCAGTGTTGTTGATACTGTAGTTGTTGATACTGTAGTGTTGTTGATACTGTAGTGTTGTTGATACTGTAGTGTTGTTGATACTGTAGTGTTGTTGATACTGTAGTGTTGTTGATACTGCAGTGTAGTTGTGATGATACTGTAGTGTTGTTGATACTGTAGTGTTGATGATACTGTAGTGTTGTTGATACTGTAGTGTTGTTGATACTGTAGTGTTGTTGATACTGTAGTGTTGTTGATACTGTAGTGTTGTTGATACTGTAGTGTTGTTGATACTGTAGTGTTGTTGATACTGTAGTGTTGTTGATACTGTAGTGTTGTTGATACTGTAGTGTTGTTGATACTGTAGTGTTGTTGATACTGTAGTGTTGTTGATACTGTAGTGTTGTTGATACTGTAGTGTTGTTGATACTGTAGTGTTGTTGATACTGTAGTGTTGTTGATACTGTAGTGTTGTTGATACTGTAGTGTTGTTGATACTGTAGTGTTGTTGATACTGTAGTGTTGTTGATACTGTAGTGTTGTTGATACTGTAGTGTTGTTGATACTGTAGTGTTGTTGATACTGTAGTGTTGTTGATACTGTAGTGTTGTTGATACTGTAGTGTTGTTGATACTGTAGTGTTGTTGATACTGTAGTGTTGTTGATACTGTAGTGTTGTTGATACTGTAGTGTTGTTGATACTGTAGTGTTGTTGATACTGTAGTGTTGTTGATACTGTAGTGTTGTTGATACTGTAGTGTTGTTGATACTGTAGTGTTGTTGATACTGTAGTGTTGTTGATACTGTAGTGTTGTTGATACTGTAGTGTTGTTGATACTGTAGTGTTGTTGATACTGTAGTGTTGTTGATACTGTAGTGTTGTTGATACTGTAGTGTTGTTGATACTGTAGTGTTGTTGATACTGTAGTGTTGTTGATACTGTAGTGTTGTTGATACTGTAGTGTTGTTGATACTGTAGTGTTGTTGATACTGTAGTGTTGTTGATACTGTAGTGTTGGTGATACCGTAGTGTTGTTGATACTGTAGTGCTGTTGATACTGTAGTAGTTTGTTGATACTGCAGTGTTGTTGATACTGTAGTGTTGTTGATACTGCAGTGTTGTTGATACTGTAGTGTTGTTGATACTGTAGTGTTGTTGATACTGTAGTGTTGTTGATACTGTAGTGTTGTTGATACTGTAGTGTTGTTGATACTGTAGTGTTGTTGATACTGTAGTGTTGTTGATACTGTAGTGTTGTTGATACTGTAGTGTTGTTGATACTGTAGTGTTGTTGATACTGTAGTGTTGTTGATACTGTAGTGTTGTTGATACTGTAGTGTTGTTGATACTGCAGTGTTCTTGATACTGTAGTAGTGTTGATACTGTAGTGTTGTTGATACTGTAGTGTTGTTGATACTGTAGTGTTGTTGATACTGTAGTGTTGTTGATACTGTAGTGTTGTTGATACTGTAGTGTTGTTGATACTGTAGTGTTGTTGATACTGTAGTGTTGTTGATACTGTAGTGCTCTTGATACTGCAGTGTAGTGTTGTTGATACTGTAGTGTTGTTGATACTGTAGTGTTGTTGATACTGTAGTGCTCTTGATACTGCAGTGTAGTGTTGTTGATACTGTAGTGTTGTTGATACTGTAGTGTTGTTGATACTGTAGTGTTGTTGATACTGTAGTGTTGTTGATACTGTAGTGTTGTTGAGTAGTTGTTGATACTGTAGTGTTCTTGATACTGTAGTGTTGGTGATACCGTAGTGTTGTTGATACTGTAGTGCTCTTGATACTGCAGTGTAGTGTTGTTGATACTGTAGTGTTATTAACACCGAGGTCAATCAGTGAGAGAACAGAATTCAACACCTGTCCGACTTCATGTACAACACCTGTCCCTCATGATGTACAACACCTGTCCCTCATAATGTACACCTGTCCTTCATAATATACAACAGTCCCTCATAATGTACAACACCTGTCCCTCATAATATACAACAGTCCCTCATAATGTACAACACCTGTCTCTCATAATGTACACCTGTCCCTCATGGTGTACAATACTTGTCCCTCATAATGTACAACTGTCTCTCATGTACAACACCTGTCCCTCATGATATACAACACCTGTCTCTCATGGTGTACAACACCTGTCCCTCATGATGAACAATACCTGCAACAACAAACGTTGTAAGATTTACATTCCTTTTATCATGGAATTATTAAGGATGAATATACACGGACGATACAACATACAGTAGTGTACATTATACACGGACGATACAACATACAGTAGTGTACATTATACACGGACGATACAACATACAGTAGCGTACATTATAGACGGACGATACAACATACAGGAGTATACATTATAGACGGAGGTTACAACATACAGGAGTGTACATTATAGACGGAAGATACAACATACAGGAGTGTACATTATACACGGAGGTTACAACATACAGTAGCGTACATTATAGACGGAAGATACAATATACAGGAGTGTACATTATACACGGAGGTTACAACATACAGGAGCGTACATTATAGACGGAAGATACAACATACAGGAGTGTACATTATACACGGAGGTTACAACATACAGTAGCGTACATTATAGACGGAAGATACAACATACAGGAGTGTACATTATACACGGAGGTTACAACATACAGTAGCGTACATTATAGACGGAAGATATAACATACAGGAGTGTACATTATACACGTAGGTTACAACATACAGTAGCGTACATTATAGACGGAAGATATAACATACAGGAGTGTACATTATACACGTAGGTTACATCATACAGTAGCGTACATTATAGACGGAAGATACAACATACAGGAGTGTACATTATACACGGAGGTTACAACATACAGTAGCGTACATTATAGACGGAAGATACAACATACAGGAGTGTACATTATACACGGAGGTTACAACATACAGTAGCGTACATTATAGACGGAAGATACAACATACAGGAGTGTACATTATACACGGAGGTTACAACATACAGTAGCGTACATTATAGACGGAAGATACAACATACAGGAGTGTACATTATACACGGAGGTTACAACATACAGTAGCGTACATTATAGACGGAAGATACAACATACAGGAGCGTACATTATAGACGGAAGATACAACATACAGGAGTGTACATTATACACGGAGGTTACAACATACAGGAGCGTACATTATAGACGGAAGATACAACATACAGGAGTGTACATTATACACGGAGGTTACAACATACAGGAGTGTACATTATAGACGGAAGATACAACATACAGGAGCGTACATTATAGACGGAAGATACAACATACAGGAGTGTACATTATACACGGAGGTTACAACATACAGTAGCGTACATTATAGACGGAAGATACAACATACAGGAGTGTACATTATACACGGAGGTTACAACATACAGTAGCGTACATTATAGACGGAAGATACAACATACAGGAGTGTACATTATACACGGAGGTTACAACATACAGTAGCGTACATTATAGACGGAAGATACAACATACAGGAGTGTACAATATACGGAGGTTACACGGAGGTTACAACATACAGTAGCGTACATTATAGACGGAAGATACAACATACAGGAGTGTACATTATACACGGAGGTTACAACATACAGTAGCGTACATTATAGACGGAAGATACAACATACAGGAGTGTACATTATACACGGAGGTTACAACATACAGTAGCGTACATTATAGACGGAAGATACAACATACAGGAGTGTACATTATACACGGAGGTTACAACATACAGGAGTGTACATTATACACGGAGGTTACAACAAGTGAATGTATTTATTCATCATTAATTTGAAACAAAATCTCCACTGCAATTTGCGGATCAAATCGAGAATAATTTGTCAAGACTTGGAGAGGCGGCGGTGTGCAACACTGGTGGTGTGCAACACTGGTGTGCAACACTGGTGGTGTGCAACACTGGTGTGCAACACTGGTGTGCAACACTGGTGGTGTGCAACACTGGTGTGCAACACTGGTGTGCAACACTGGTGTGCAACACTGGTGTGCAACACTGGTGTGCAACACTGGTGGTGTGCAACACTGGTGGTGTGCAACACTGGTGTGCAACACTGGTGGTGTGCAACACTGGTGGTGTGCAACACTGGTGGTGTGCAACACTGGTGGTGTGCAACACTGGTGTGCAACACTGGTGGTGTGCAACACTGGTGTGCAACACTGGTGGTGTGCAACACTGGTGTGCAACACTGGTGGTGTGCAACACTGGTGGTGTGCAACACTGGTGGTGTGCAACACTGGTGGTGTGCAACACTGGTGTGCAACACTGGTGGTGTGCAACACTGGTGGTGTGCAACACTGGTGGTGTGCAACACTGGTGGTGTGCAACACTGGTGGTGTGCAACACTGGTGTGCAACACTGGTGGTGTGCAACACTGGTGGTGTGCAACACTGGTGGTGTGCAACGCTGGTGGTGTGCAACACTGGTGGTGTGCAACACTGGTGTGCAACACTGGTGGTGTGCACCACTGGTGGTGTGCAACACTGGTGGTGTGCAACACTGGTGTGCAACACTGGTGTGCAACACTGATTGTGTGCAACACTGGTGGTGTGCAACACTGGTGTGCAACACTGGTGTGCAACACTGGTGGTGTGCAACACTGGTGTGCAACACTGGTGGTGTGCAACACTGGTGTGCAACACTGGTGTGCAACACTGGTGGTGTGCAACACTGGTGGTGTGCAACACTGGTGTGCAACACTGGTGGTGTGCAACACTGGTGGTGTGCAACACTGGTGTGCAACACTGGTGGTGTGCAACACTGGTGGTGTGCAACACTGGTGGTGTGCAACACTGGTGTGCAACACTGGTGGTGTGCAACACTGGTGGTGTGCAACACTGGTGGTGTGCAACACTGGTGGTGTGCAACACTGGTGGTGTGCAACACTGGTGTGCAACACTGGTGGTGTGCACCACTGGTGGTGTGCAACACTGGTGGTGTGCAACACTGGTGTGCAACACTGGTGTGCAACACTGATTGTGTGCAACACTGGTGGTGTGCAACACTGGTGTGCAACACTGGTGTGCAACACTGGTGTGCAACACTGGTGGTGTGCAACACTGGTGTGCAACACTGGTGGTGTGCAACACTGGTGGTGTGCAACACTGGTGGTGTGCAACACTGGTGTGCAACACTGGTGGTGTGCAACACTGGCGGTGTCCAACACTGGTGGTGTGCAACACTGGTGGTGTCCAACACTGGTGGTGTGCAACACTGGTGGTGTCCAACACTGGTGGTGTGCAACACTGGTGGTGTCCAACACTGGTGGTGTGCAACACTGGTGGTGTGCAACACTGGTGTGCAACACTGGTGGTGTGCAACACTGGTGGTGTGCAACACTGGTGGTGTACAACACTGGTGTGCAACACTGATGGTGTGCAACACTGGTGGTGTGCAACACTGGTGGTGTGCAACACTGGTGTGCAACACTGGTGGTGTGCAACACTGGTGGTGTGCAACACTGGCGGTGTCCAACACTGGTGGTGTGCAACACTGGTGGTGTCCAACACTGGTGGTGTGCAACACTGGTGGTGTCCAACACTGGTGTGCAACACTGGTGGTGTGCAACAATGGTGTCCAACACTGGTGATGTGCAACACTGGTGTCCAACACTGATGTGCAACACTGGTGGTGTGCAACACTGGTGTCCAACACTGATGTGCAACACTGGTGGTGTGCAACACTGGTGGTGTACAACACTGGTGTCCAACACTGGTGTGCAACACTGGTGGTGTGCAACACTGGTGTGTAACACTGGTGGTGTGCAACACTGGTGTCCAACACTGGTGTGTAACACTGGTGGTGTGCAACACTGGTGTGTAACACTGGTGGTGTGCAACACTGGTGTGTAACACTGGTGTGCAACACTGGTGTCCAACACTGGTATGCAACACTGGTGGTGTGCAACACTGGTGTCCAACACTGGTGGTGTGCAACACTGGTGTCCAACACTGGTGTCCAACACTGGTGTGTAACACTGGTGTG
>NC_091367.1:8629171-8741671 GCF_038502225.1 Cherax quadricarinatus
GGTGGAAAAATAAACACTAATGCAGTGTAATGCGATCCTTTATTGACAACGTTTTGCCTACACAGTGGGCTTTTTTAAGTCACAAACAGATATACCTGGGTGAATGGTACATGAGTATTTATAGATCTGTTTGTGACTTGAACCAACGGAGTAATCTCGTCAACTCAGCGTGTAGACACATAGGAGTGCCCCAAGGCAGTGTCCTTAGCCCTTTGCGCTTCCTCATTTACATCAACAATCTCTCCAACATAACGTCTTATACATGTTCTGTTTGCAGATGACGTGACTTGCTTTTTTTTTTTACACAGGGTTTGACAAGGTTAGACCCACTCAGATCCGACAACTCTCAGAGACACTGTTAACGCTTAATCCCTCTAGGATTTTCCAAGTGTATATAATCATGTATCTCTCCTGCCTGCATTCTAGGGAGTACAGATTGAGGAACTTCACGCGTTCCCAGTAACTGACGTATTTTATCACAGCACAGCTAATTACAGTTAGTGTCCCACAGGGAAGTGTCCTAGGCCCTCTTCTCTTTCTCATATACACAAATGACCTACCAAATGCATCGCAACTACTCAAACCCACACTATTTGCAGATGACACTACATACGTCTTCTCTCACCCGAGCCCAGTCACGCTAGCCAATACTGTAAATACCGAATTACAGAAAATATCTACCTGGTTGGTTTGCGTGCAGCCAGCAGCAACAGCCTGGTTGATCAGGCGCTGATCCACCAGGAGGCCTGGTCACAGACCGGGCCGCGGGGGCATTGACCCCCGAAACTCTCTCCAGGTAAACTCTCCAGGTATGAGGACTAACAAACTCACTCTAAACATTGACAAAACCTACTTCATTCAGTTTGGTAACAGAGCCACAGATGTCCCATTTAACATAATGATAAACGGATCACCTGTCACAAAACTCACAGAGGGAAAATTCTTAGGAATCCACCTTGATAATAGACTCAAATTTCAAACACATATACAACAAATTTCCAACTAAATTTCCAAGACCGTAGGCATGCTATCGAAGATATGGTACTATGTTCCACAGTCAGCTCTCCTGGCCCTATATCACTCGCTTATTTACCCCTATCTCACCTATGGAATTTGTGCATGGGGCTCAACAACAATAAACCATCTCAGACCACTAATTACCCAACAAAAGGCTGCAGTCAGAATTATAACAAATTCCCACTACAGGCAGCACACACTCCACCAATATTCAAAACTCTAAACCTACTCACCATACAAAACTTACATACTTATTACTGCACCTACTACATACATAGAACACTTAACTCTGATATAAATCCTCCCCTCAAAGGTCTCCTTACCAACCCCAACAGAACACATGACCATAACACAAGGCACAGATCACTCTTTGGTGTTCCTCGTGTCCATCTCACGCTATGCAAAAACTCAATGCACATAAAAGGCCCTAAAATCTGGAATTCATTACCTGTGAATATAAAAGAAACACTGTCTGTTTATAAATTCAAGTCTCTTCTCAAAAATCACTTACTCACCCACAACTAAACAAATACTGAATAATTGTATCTCATAAATTGTAACTCATAAATGTTTCTCATTATTGTATCTCATAAATGTCTAACCTGTGACCCAATCAAACTTTGTTATTTTTTAATTACCTTACCTAACAGAATACTCCATTCTACTGAATGCTCAGCAACACAGTAAATGACCATATGACCTGTCTTTGTAATACTCATTTGTGCTAAATTGTTATCTGTTTACAATAATGTTTTTACCACTGAATATATCATTGCTTAGTTAATCTTAAGTTAATTTTAAGCCTGCCCATAATGTTCTGCATACAAGGGGCTTTGGCATATTGCACTGTAATAACTGTATTTGTACTTTGTACTTCTCTGTATCATGTTCAAATAAATAAATAAATAAATAAATAAATAAATGTGTGCTGTGAAGGTTCTCTGTACATGTTCTAGGTCAGCAATTTCACCTGTCTTGAAAGGTGCTGTTAGTGTACAGCAATATTCGAACCTAGATAGAACAAGCGACCTGAAGAGTGTCATCATGGGCTTGGTATCCCTAGTTTTGAAGGTTCTCATTATCCATCCTGTCATTTTTGTAACAAATGCGATTGATACAATGTTGTGATCGTTGAAAGTGAGATCCTCTGACATTATCACATTACATTAGTTTTTCGCTCTATTGTATGGTGGGAATTTGTTTTATACTGCGATATAGTTTCTATTTCCTCATCTTTTCCTTATCGGAGTAATTGAAATTTCTCCTCATTGAACTTCATATTGCTTTCTGTGGCCCATTTAAAGATTTGGTTCATGTCCGCCTGTAATATTGCAGTGTCTTCAATGGAGGACACTGTCATTTAAATTCGGGTGTCATCTGCAAAGGAAGACACTGTGCTGTTTACCTGGAGTTTACCTGGAGAGAGTTTCGGGGGTCAACGCCCCCGCGGCCCGGTCTGTGACCAGGCCTCCTGGTGGATCAGCGCCTGATCAACCAGGCTGTTGCTGCTGGCTGCACGCAAACCAACGTACGAGCCACAGCCCGGCTGATCAGGAACTGACTTTAGGTGCTTGTCCAGTGCCAGCTTGAAGACTGCCAGGGGTCTGTTGGTAATCCCCCTTATGTGTGCTGGGAGGCAGTTGAACAGTCTCGGGCCCCTGACACTTATTGTATGGTCTCTTAACGTGCTAGTGACACCCCTGCTTTTCATTGGGGGGATGGTGCATCGTCTGCCAAGTCTTTTGCTTTCGTAGTGAGTGATTTTCGTGTGCAAGTTCGGTACTAGTCCCTCTAGGATTTTCCAGGTGTATATAATCATGTATCTCTCCCTCCTGCGTTCCAGGGAATACAGGTTTAGAAACCTCAAGCGCTCCCAGTAATTGAGGTGTTTTATCTCCGTTATGCGCGCCGTGAAAGTTCTCTGTACATTTTCTAGGTCGGCAATTTCACCTGCCTTGAAAGGTGCTGTTAGAGTGCAGCAATATTCCAGCCTAGATAGAACAAGTGACCTGAAGAGTGTCATCATGGGCTTGGCCTCCCTAGTTTTGAAGGTTCTCATTATCCATCCTGTCATTTTTCTAGCAGATGCGATTGATACAATGTTATGGTCCTTGAAGGTGAGATCCTCCGACATAATCACTCCCAGGTCTTTGACGTTGGTGTTTCGCTCTATTTTGTGGCCAGAATTTGTTTTGTACTCTGATGAAGATTTAATTTCCTCATGTTTACCATATCTGAGTAATTGAAATTTCTCATCGTTGAACTTCATATTGTTTTCTGCAGCCCACTGAAAGATTTGGTTGATGTCCGCCTGGAGCCTTGCAGTGTCTGCAATGGAAGACACTGTCATGCAGATTCGGGTGTCATCTGCAAAGGAAGACACGGTGCTGTGGCTGACATCCTTGTCTATGTCGGATATGAGGATGAGGAACAAGATGGGAGCTAGTACTGTGCCTTGTGGAACAGAGCTTTTCACCGTAGCTGCCTCGGACTTTACTCTGTTGACGACTACTCTCTGTGTTCTGTTAGTGAGGAAATTATAGATCCATCGACCGACTTTTCCTGTTATTCCTTTAGCGCGCATTTTGTGCGCTATTATGCCATGGTCACACTTGTCGAAGGCTTTTGCAAAGTCTGTATATATTACATCTGCATTCTTTTTGTCTTCTAGTGCATTTAGGACCTTGTCGTAGTGATCCAGTAGTTGAGACAGACAGGAGCGACCTGTTCTAAACCCATGTTGCCCTGGGTTGTATAACTGATGGGTTTCTAGATGGGTGGTGATCTTGCTTCTTAGGACCCTTTCAAAGATTTTTATGATATGGGATGTTAGTGCTATTGGTCTGTAGTTCTTTGCTGTTGCTTTACTGCCCCCTTTGTGGAGTGGGGCTATGTCTGTTGTTTTTAGTAACTGAGGGACGACCCCCGTGTCCATGCTCCCTCTCCATAGGATGGAAAAGGCTCGTGATAGGGGCTTCTTGCAGTTCTTGATGAACACAGAGTTCCATGAGTCTGGCCCTGGGGCAGAGTGCATGGGCATGTCATTTATCGCCTGTTCGAAGTCATTTGGCGTCAGGATAACATCGGATAGGCTTGTGTTAATCAAATTTTGTGGCTCTCTCATAAAAAATTCATTTTGATCTTCGACTCTCAGTCTGGTTAGCGGCTTGCTAAAAACTGAGTCATATTGGGACTTGAGTAGCTCACTCATTTCCTTGCTGTCATCTGTGTAGGACCCATCTTGTTTAAGTAGGGGCCCAATACTGGGCGTTGTTCTCGATTTTGATTTGGCATAGGAGAAGAAATACTTTGGGTTTCTTTCGATTTCATTTATAGCTTTTAGTTCTTCCCGCGATTCCTGACTCCTAAAGGATTCTTTTAGCTTAAGTTCGATGCTTGCTATTTCTCTGACCAGTGTCTCCCTGCGCATTTCAGATATATTGACCTCTTTTAGCCGCTCTGTTATTCTTTTCCGTCGCCTGTAAAGGGAGCGCCTGTCTCTTTCTATTTTACATCTACTCCTCCTTTTTCTTAGAGGAGTAAGCCTTGTGCATACATCGAGTGCCACCGAGTTAATCTGTTCTAGGCATAAGTTTGGGTCTGTGTTGCTTAGTATATCTTCCCAGCTTATATCGGTTAGGACTTGGTTTACTTGGTCCCACTTTATGTTTTTGTTATTGAAGTTGAATTTGGTGAATGCTCCCTCGTGACTAGTCTCATTTTGTCGGTCTGGGGCTCCTCGCATACATGTCTGAACCTCAATTATGTTGTGATCTGAGTATATTGTTTTTGATATGGTGACATTTCTTATCAGATCATCATTGTTAGTGAATATGAGGTCTAGTGTATTCTCCAGTCTAGTAGGCTCTATTATTTGCTGGTTTAAATTGAATTTTGTGCAGAGATTTAAAAGCTCGTGTGAGTGTGAGTTTTCATCAGAGCTGCCTCCTGGTGTTATTACTGCAACAATATTATTTGCTATATTCCTCCATTTTAGGTGCCTTAAGTTGAAATCCCCCAGGAGCAAGATGTTGGGTGCAGGAGCTGGAAGATTTTCCAGACAGTGGTCAATTTTTAACAGCTGTTCCTGGAATTGCTGGGATGCTGCATCCGGAGGCTTGTAGACTACCACAATGACTAGGTTTTGGTTCTCGACCTTTACTGCTAAAACTTCCACTACATCATTTGAGGCATTAAGGAGTTCTGTGCAAACAAGTGACTCTGCAATGTACAGGCCAACCGCCCCCACCCTCTTTTGCCTGTTCCCTCTGTCACATCTGTATAGGTTGTAACCTGGGATCCATATTTCATTATCCAAGTGATCCTTTATGTGGGTCTCTGTGAAAGCCGTGAACATTGCCTTTGCCTCTGCAAGCAGTCCACGGATGAAAGGTATTTTGTTGTTTGTTGCTGGCTTTAGACCCTGTATATTTGCAAAGAAGAATGTCATCGGACTGGTGGTATTGTTGGTACTGGGGGGGGGGATTTTTTTTCCGGCATTAGTATCTGTATCTGTTGGTTTGGAGTGGAGGCCATCGACTGTGGTTCCACTGTGACTTACATCCCTGTCTGTGTCAGATATGAGGATGAGGAACAGGATGGGAGCGAGTACTGCACCTTGTGGAGCAGAGCTTTTCACCATAGCCGCCTCAGACTTTACTGTGTTTAGTACATGTACTACTCATTGTATTCTGTTTGTTAGGAAATTATAGATCCATCTACCGACTGTTCGTATTATTCCTTTATCACGCATTTTGTGCGCTATTACACCAAGGTCACACAGTGGGACCATGGTGTAATTGCCAAAGATGAGCTCCTAAAAATATTTACGTGGATGGCTACTAATAAGCTAAATCACATTTATAAAATTGCTCATAAGCAGTGTCCAGAATATCTTGCTGCCAAGTTTATCAAGGTTAGCAGCCAAAACAATTATGGTACTAGACGAAGTGAACACAATTTTGGAGTATCTACAGTAGGTGGTCAGGCCTCAAACACCCTTTATTGTACAGCAATAAAAGAGTGGAAAAGATTGCCTGCACATGTCAAAGCCTGTCCTAGCATGAGCAAGTTCAGGAAGAGAGCTAAAAGGTACCTAATAATAATAATACTAATGAAGCTACACAAAGGAAGGCAAGTGATTTCTTGTACAGCTAACATTCGTGAACCTTTATTATAAGCTGATCCTCTCTGTAATGTTAATATAATAACTCAGTTTACTTTATTCATATTGTGTCTCCATTTATTTTAACACAGTTAAGTTATTTAGCTGTTTAACTTTTAAGGTTATAATCATAACTGATTTGTAGTGTAACTTACTGCTTGGCTTTAAATTTAAATACCTGGAGAGAGCTCCAGGGGTCAACGCCCCCGCGGGCCGGTCTGTGACCAGGCCTCGTGGTGGTTCAGAGCCTGATCAACCAGGCTGTTACTGCTGGCTGCACGCAATCCCCCGTACGAGCCACAGCCCGGCTGGTCAGGTACCGATTTTAGGTGCTTGTCTAGTGCCTGCTTGAAGACAACCAGGGGTCTATTGGTAATCCCCCTTATGTATTACAATGAAAATAAGCCACTTTGTCTGACTTTTTGGGTTACCGTAGGTAATTTATCACGTAAAGAAACAAAAATTTGAATTAAGTGAGGTGGACCTCCCTTGCTAAACCCGGCAGAGCAAGCCTCACACCCTTTCCCTCGACACACATACACCTGAGGCAACAACAACAGGCTTTCACCATGTCCATATAATAATAATAATAATAATAATAATAATAATAATAATAATAATAATAATAATAATAATAATAATAATAATAATATCTGTTTCTACAAGTACACGTACAAGGTATACAAACGTAGCTGTACATTAACATCTCCATTCCAGGCAGGTGAAATTGCAGATGTGTACCATGTACAAGTACATGTACATGTACAAGTACATGTACATGTACATGTACAAGTACATGTACATGTACAAGTACATGTACATGTACAAGTACATGTACATGTACAAGTACATGTACATGTACAAGTACATGCACATAATACACAGGCCTAGATGACATCAGTAACATACGTACTACTATAAGTAAGTAAGTTTATTCAGGTATACACAAATACAGTTACATAGAATTATTGTACATAACAGCATATGTGTAGAGAACCTAGGATAACCCAAAAAAGTCAGAGTGACTTATTTCCATTGGGGTCCTTTATTATATAGAAATATAGAAAGCCGTTTGTTATGCTGAGCATTTCGGGCAAATTAGGTCAGTTTTGTCCCAGAATGCGATCTACACCAGTCGACTAACACCCAGGTACCCACTTTATACTGATGGGTGAACAGGGACGGGGACAGCAGGTGTCTTATGGAAACACGTCCCTAATATTTTCCAGCCGTACCGGAGGAGATTTGAACCCGGAACCTCAGTGTGTGAGCTGAGTGCACTAGCGATCGAGCTACGTGACACCTTAACTACTGGGAACGATTGGAAGCACTTGACTTGTACTCACTGGAGCGTAGGCGCGAGATACATCATAATCTACATCTGGAAAATCCTAGAGGGATTGGTCCCTAATCTGCAGGTGAATAAGGACAACAGGTGTAAGGAAACACCCAATGTTTCCACCCTTACCGGGAATTGAACCATGGACTCTCAGCGCGTGAAACGAAAGCTTTGCCTACCAGGTCACGAACCTTCCACATCAAACTATACAGGTCATCCTGCAGCCCCCCAGTGTACACATGGAAAAATTATGTGACGGCCTATTTTAATGTCATCGGCAAACCTACTTATGTCGCTATTATTCCCTCATCCATGTCGTGTATGTAGATTGTGAACAACAAGGGTCCTAACATCGACCCCTGTGGAACACCACTCCTAACAGATCCCATCCTGATTTTTTCCCCTGGAGTTTACCTGGAGAGAGTTCCGGGGGTCAACGCCCCCGCGGCCCGGTCTGTGACCAGGCCTCCTGGTGGATCAGAGCATGATCAACCAGGCTGTTGCTGCTGGCTGCACGCAAACCAACATACGAGCCACAGCCCGGCTGGTCAGGAACCGACTTTAGGTGCTTGTCCAGTGCCAGCTTGAAGACTGCCAGGGGTCTGTTGGTAATCCCCCTTATGTATGCTGGGAGGCCTAGCTGTATACTTTGTACATAGCCTATAGCCTATCGGTCAGCCATGCCTCGACAAAAAGATAATTTCTCCTCTGAGTCGCTACTTTCTTAATCAGTCTCTGGTGTAGAACTTTATCAAAGCCGTACCGAAGCCCATATATACAATACTGCATTCTTTATCATGGTCCACTGCCTCGAACACCTTAGTAAAAACGGTTAGTAAATTTGTAGGGTAAGAACGTTTCTTCGTAAAACCGTGCTGAGATCTCTTTCAAGGTGGCTTCGAATTGCATCAGCAGTTATCAATTCCAGTAAGTAAGTAAGTAAGTAAATTTATTCAGGTATACACAATACAGTTACATAGAATTATCATACATAGCAGCATATGTGTAGAGAACCTAGGATAACCCAAAAAAGTCAGACAGAGTGACTTATTTCCATTGGGGTCCTTTTACCTTATTATTATAATATAAAGGTTATAATATTTTCTTATTATTCTATAATGAAGATAACATCTTATTATCATACTAAAAATACTATCTACTACACGAGGGTCATTAAGACTATCTACAATACGAGGGTCATTAAGACTATCTACTACCCGAGGGTCATTACGACTATCTACAATACGAGGGTCATTACTAGGGATAAGGTAAAATTTACACGTAGTTAAGCTAAAAAATAGAAAATCATTCCCCTCCCTATCTGTTGCTTCATTCATCAGACACTTTTTAGCTTTCCCACAATTGAGGTAAGGCTGATTGGTCGATAATTTAAAGTTATGGACCTATCTCCCGCCTTGCAAATAGGCATTCCATTTGTCACTTTCTATTTATCCGGTACAATACCTGTTTGTAGTGATATGTTGAATGAATTAGCTGAGAGTTTGCTAAGTTCCTCCCCAATGGAAATAAGCCACATAAGTACAGGTACACATAAGTACAATTATCATACATAGTGCAAATTGTCTAGGATAACCCAAAAAAGTCAAAGTAACTTATTTCCATTTCGGTCCTCGTAATATCTTATTATTTAATCTTTAAAAGTTAAAACAACTATGTAACTCAACTGTGTGAAACTCACTTACAATAAAGTCAGCTAAAATAGAAATAAAGTAACCTAAATTATTTACATTAACATAAAAGAGAGGATCAGCTTACAATAATAGGTACACGAATGTTAGCTATATAAGAAATCACTTTCCTCCCTATATGTAGCTTCATTTATTTATTTTTTTTTTTTATTCGCCGGTATTCTCCCGGCCCGGGTCTTTTCCATGTAGTGGTGACCCGGCCTTGGCTCCCTATCTGGGGAGTGTCTCGAGACTTTAAGTCTCCCATGGGAGGAGGCACAGTACCTCCTCATCTTTGGGACCAAGTGTCCCCAGGCCTAGCCACATTCCCCGCCCTCACGGGGCTCGTAGGGAGAAGCTAGGCCTCTGGTCTGCCATCTACCCCGCCTCAAAGTGGCTCGTGGGGATGGCAGTCTTATGAGCTGCAGATGATAGCAAGCTCAGGCTTCTTTCATTTATTTACACACATGTTACTAGGTATGATGCTTGTACTGATGTGTACCGGTATGTACCTAAAACTTATTAACCTCTGAAAGCGGTTATCAGGAACCTGTGACGTGTTAGGCTTCAGTCTATCTAGTTGTCTGAGGACCATGTCGCTAGTTACTCTGATATTGCATGATTTATTTTCGTCTTGACCAGTATAACTATTGATTTGTGGGATTACGTTTGTATCCTCTTGTACCTTTCTTTATGCTGGTTTGTTTGCTATGTTTTGTTTACACATTTACACGGGCTCATTTAGTTTTCGTTACATTTTTGTTGACACTTATTTACATTGTTTTGTTTACATTTTTTACATTTGATGCCATTGAATGTAAACAAAGACGCGCACCATTCCCATATCTACCTCTAGTGGAGTAAGGCTAACTTGGGTTATTTTACATTGAGTTTCCTTCTTAGCTTAGGTTACGTTTCTTACCATTACCCAAAATAAACCCATCTAATATTATACATTATATTAAGGAACAAATTATGGACCACCTCAGACCGGTAACTGACCCCAGTAATGATTATTATAAACACATACAAATTCTTATGTATATGTGTATATAAATTACGATAACTCATAAAAACTATACTTCATCGTATTTCAAAGAGATTGGGGACAGTGATACGTAAATCACAAATGTAGTCTGTTCAGGAATTAAAATAAATAAATTAATTTATTACTCCTTAAAATATATTTTACTAAAAAACAATAAAATAGTCTGAATAAATATAATTGTGGATGAGTGTGTTGTAGCACTGCACGTGGCACCACTTTTCTGGGGAACTATTTGGCATTTATACTGCTACATTAACACTTAGTTCAGCATCACACTAAGTGAAAATGAATCCACGGTTAAATGATATTGAAGAAGTGTGAGAGAAACAAGAGTAGAGTGACTGCGAGAACTGGAAAAAATTATATAAAATGAGAGGATTGGCAGCATAGTGGTATACGCGGCATGTGACGTCACCAGCAGACAGCCTCTGTGTTTTGATGATATTTGACAGCTACCAAAATATTCTAATTTTATGAACCACAGCCCCCGGTAGGTAGATAATACACTTCCACTAGAGTGGCTGTGAGTTAGATGTTCTCCAGAGTTATTACCAGCCGCCACCTGGCCTGGTTAGTGTGTTAATGTGGCGGTAACGAGGCGACATGTGGGAGGGACTGGAACTGCCTTCAACTGCCTCAAACTTTTCCTACTTTACCTGTTGGATTTGATGATTAATAAGGTGTTTCTGTGCTGAGTGGCGTCTCACAGTCTACCTGCAGCCGAGGCTTGCAAGTATTTGTAGTTGGGGTGTGAGGGAATATAAGGCGAGCCATTATTTAATTTGCTGTGATACGCCCTTTATCAAGATACGAAAACCATTGAGATAACATTTACAGTAATGGTATCAAGACCACTAAGATAACCATGAATGGTGTCAAGACCATAAAGATAACATGAACAGTAATGGTATCAAAACTATTAAGATAACATGAACATTAACGATATCAAGACATTAAGATAACCATGAAGTATTGATGTCAAGATCATTAAGACAACATTTACAGTAATGGTATTAAGACCATTAAGAGCAAGAAGTAATAGTATCAAGACCAAAAAAATAATATGAACAGTAATGGTATCAAGAAAATGTCACTTGATATTAGTAATGGTTTGAAGGTCCCCTCAAGGGAAGTTCCTTGATGTTGGTGAGGGGCTCTTGATATACGGAATTGGGTCAGTGCTCTGGTTCCCTGAATTGAGCCTGAATACTTTCCATCCCCCCACATGTGCTGTATAACCCTACAGGTTTAGTGCTCCCCCATGATTATAATAATAATCACCATGAAAGATGCCTTGAGGCTGGTAAAGGGCTTTTGATCCAAGGAATAAGCTGCTCTTCCCTTTCCTCAAATCAAGCCTGATTACTTCTCATTCCACTGTCCCTATATGACTTCTATAGGTTTAGTGCTTCCTTTTGAATATATCCCTTCAATGCTGGTGAAGGACTCTTGATCCAAGGAATTGGAACTACCATGCTCATCCATACCCTAGGTGCTTCTATGACTGTAATAATGAACATTAATTATAATATGACATAGTTAATGTAGTACTGCGATTTAAGCATTGTCTGATTTCTTTTCAGAGTATTAATTTTTTTAAAGTTGGTTAATTAAGTTAGGTAGAACATAAATGCATTATTACTGAACTGTTTCCATATTTGTTCTCATCACAACATGATGCACTATCCTGGTCATCATTTTGGTCTCTTTGTTAATTGTGTGTCTGTCATACAGGTTAAGTACTGGTAGGTTTGGTTAGTAAGTGGTTGCATGAGCAGAAAAAGCCAGCCCTAGGTTATGGGAACATGACAAACCATAGACTTCATGTTTCTGATGGGGGATGTCATACCATGGATACACTGCTGCATTATTTCTGTTTTCTCCTTTAATTAGCAAGTGCAGTACACTATTCATTGAAAAACTGATAAATTTATTCTCAAGAAATGTTAACACATCAAATCTGCCAAGATTTTCATAGAGGAGGAGTTGGCAGTCAAATTTAACTATTACCAATGCTGTGGGGATTAAGCTATGAGGAGAAATTAAAGGAACTGAAATAATTCTAGAAAAGAGGATTAGGGATGACTGATCTTTCCTTCCTTGGATCAAACCTGATTGCCTCTCATTCTTCCAGGTACTGTATGACTCCTATAGGTTTAGTGCTTCCCCATGAATGTTGTAATAATAATAATAACAATAATAGTGGTAATAAATAAGGAAGCCATGATTACAATATACACGAAGGATTTGACAGGGCAGATAGGAACAGACACTTTGAAATGTGAGGCACAGGTACTGTACAAGGTGGTATAGATTAACCCTTTCAGGGTCCAGATGCCAAATTTCAAAAGTGTGCACCAGTGTCCAAGAATTTAAAAAAAAATAATTTTCTTATTTTTTCTTATGAAATGGTAGAGAATCTTTTTCTGAAGGTAATAAAACAAAAAGTACGAAATTTGATGGAAAATTGACGAAATTATGCTCACGAATTTTGATGTGTCAGCGATATTTATGCATCGGCGATTTTGCCGACTTTAACTTCCATTTTTGGCCAGTTACATTATTCCAGTCGACCAAATTCTTAGCTATTTCACTAGTATTACTTCTATTCTATCGATTGAGCATGAGAAATCGCCAAGTCAACTGTTTCAACTACAAAATAAAGTGATTGGAAATTGGTAATTTGGCCAGTTTAATGCAAAGTTCAAAATATTTCAATTTCAAAATAGGGTCCAGAATAAACAATGCAGGCATTCCTGGCACTAAAGTAACATTTCCTCTGTTCATTAGTTACGTTTTCAGGCTTTACAAGTGAATTTCATTTTGATTTTTATTCACATAATAAATTTTTATTCAAATCCAAAAATAGAAGATTTACTGTTATGCAATATTGTAATAATTGTATAAATAATATCACCACATTTGTGAACGTATATTAGACCCACCAGGTGGCGTGTATTAGACGTGCGAGGTCATTTGTTTACTCTTGAACATCGGCAAAAATTTAACATTTCCGCTATTTGAGCTCAGTTTCAAGCCATTTCCAGTACTAAAACCAATCAAAATCATCTCTGAGACCAAGAAATCGCAAATACAAGTATAAAAAACATACGAAAAAACACTGCAGTCGCTGTTTTAATCGAAAATTAGTCTCAGTTTTTTCTCATTATGCACTGTGCTGCAGGTTTTGTTTTATGTGGTGCACACATACCACATAGATGTATTCTCTCATATCTAGGTCCAGATTTACAACTCACAGCTTATCAGAGTGAGCTGAGCTCATGGCGTAGATCTACAGTTTGGACCCTCAACGTAAAGCCGTAGGTCTACGGCACGGACCCTGAAAGGGTTAAAGCTAAGGACATAGTTGAGCTATAGGGATGTTAGGAATAATATGTACTTTATTTTGGGGAAGTGGAACAGAATTCTTCCTCCGTAAGCCATGCGTGTTGTAAGAGGCGACTAAAATGCCGGGAGCAAGGAGCTAGTAACCCCTTCTCCTGTATATATTACTAAATGTAAAAGGAGAAACTTTCGTTTTTCCTTTTGGGCCACCCTGCCTCGGTGGGATACGGCCGGTGTGTTGAAAGAAAGAAAACAAGTTGAGAGAATTGGATGAGGAAGTGGCGAAAGAAAAGTGAATGCATAGTTTTAAAAGTGGATATGACAGGAACTAAAAGGCCAGGAATCAGTACTGTCAGTTAGTTGAGATTTAACCCCTACAAATATAACTCTGTAAATACATGCATAGATGAAGTACAGTACCTTAATATAATGGGGGTTACATGCCTGAAAATTAGTGTGTAGTGTGAAGATAGTATTACATAAAGTGAAGAACATATGGGAAATCTAGAGTTACATTGCAGACACCTCCACAGTTACCAACCAAAATTTTGTTTACTATTGTACTAGGTAAAATTACTACTATATAACTGGCTTTACATTTTGGTAGTTCTTAAGATTGAAGTGTTTGGAGAGGGTTAATATGGGTTTACTGAGCTGAGATTTATAAGTGGTTTTTGTACTCATATGGATGTAGAGTTGTCAATAATTGATGGTTGTGTTGGAGTGTTTGTGTTCTTTTATGCCACTTTGGCCTGTTTTATCTTGCATCAGCTGCTCCAGACCTCAACTCACAACATTACTTCTAGAATTGTCAGGATAATTTTCAGGGGAAAAAAAAATATACAACTTTATCAGTTATGTGGAACTTCTCATATAACTCCTCAATATTAACAGTTTAGCTTCAAGTTGTTCTTCCTGATTCTCTTTTTATATTTATGTGCCTCTCTTAACTAGGAATTGAGCTCCTCCAGCAATCCATCAGAGGTTGGTTCTTCATCATCCTCTTCTAACACTTCATTTTTGTCTTCTACATGCATGTCTTCCAAGCCTGCAGCTCTCTCAGTTCTTGCCAGAGCCACAATTTTCTGGACCTGATTTGTTGCTGAGGAAAAGCCTGAGAAATTATTATTCACCAGAGAAGGCTCCAGGTGATTTCAACCTGAATTTATGACTGATTTGGGACCTTCATCCCATGACACCTTTATCTACAAAAGTGCTTCTGCAATGTAATATTTATGCCAGATCTCTGGCATGCCAATCTCAAAGCTTTGTCCATGTATAGTGGCACTTCAAAATCTTGAAAACTCCTGAATCCAGTGGCTGTATCAATGTAGTATTTGGTAGTAAAAGCACAATTTTCATATTTGGGTCCAGAGATTGTAAGATAGCAAGATGAGCTGCTCACAGTCTGCATTAGTTCTTGCACCAGCTTTTATTTTCCTCTCATTGTTTCTTTTTGTATGAAAGATTGATTCATTGACACAAAAAAGCATGAGTAGTCTCCTTCACACAAGCACCACTTGTAACTACTATATCTAAAACTTCCCATTTCTTCAGTACCATTATAGATTAACTTATTCTTCTTGGCACCTCCAGTGTCACTGTTCCTCTTGGATGCCATGTTCAGTAGCCAGAGATGAGATAGGGTGATAAAGTATCTAAAATTACTTGATAAACACTGAGTGAGGCATAAGATGTTTCAAGGCAGCAAGTGTAGATGACACAGGTAGCAGTGGGGAAGGGAAGCTGTGCTCTCAACAATGCACTTGACCCATCCCATATTATTACAGTACTTTTTAATAAGGAAATTGTCATTATTCTCAAATAATTATATATTCTGTAATTCATAAGGCCAGATAATATAGGAAATCAAAATTTATTAGTGTATGGAAAGTTTCATGTAGGCACCACTTCATTTCAAGTTTTCATGTGAAATTTCTTTCAAATGTTTAACATATTTCATTTCAATATATAGTAGGAACCAATATTTTCTCCAAGATTTCTCTTGGCTAGATGAGGTTTCCTTGATCAGAATGCTCAGGTGGCTTGGCAGTGCACTCACCTCAGTATGCATACTGAGTGCCCTTATTCACTCAGCATGGGTGGAAATGTTAGGCATGTTTCCTTGTATACCTGCTGTACCTATTCACTTGGCAGTAAGTTGGTACCTGGGTGTTAGCCGATTGTTGCAGGTTGCATCCTGAAGGACAAGATTCGAGGACCCCAATGGAAATAAGACAGACAGTCCCTGATGATGCATTGACTTTATTAAGTTATCTGGGTGGCTAATAACTTTTGGTAATGGGAGTGATAATTGTACGGTGGAACCTCGGTTTTTGTTTTAATTTGTTCCAGAGTCTGACGAAAGCCAAATTCAATGAAAACTGAAGCAATATTTCCCGTAAGAAATAATGTAAATCCAATTAATCCATTCCAGACACCCAAAAATATTAACAAAAAGTACATTTTATAGAGAATATAGTTTTTCATACAGAAAACAATGAGAAATAAATATAAAGCACTAATGAAATGGGTAAATGAACATTAAAATCACTTTTACTTTTATTGAAGACTCTTGTTGGCGTATGGAAGATGGCGAGGAGGGGAGAGGGAGGAGAGATTATCGCTACCACCATTACTACCACCCTCTACCAATATTGAATTCTGTTGTGTTTCTCCCCTTAATCAAAGTGCTATAGCCCTTGTGGTTTAGTGCTTCATTTTTATTATTATAATAATAATAATAATAATATCAAAGCGCTGGCACTCGGAACTTTCTTTGGCCCCATGATGGCTTATTTAGCAGTCGCACTCAATAAACAAGCACAAAAAACAATGAATTATTACAAAATGTTTCGTATGAATGCGCAGGGTAATGTTCACTCGACGAGAAACAAAGCCAGACTTGCTCAGAATGCGTGTGTGGGATGCTTTGTGTGGGCACAGGCAGCTGGACATGTTCGGTATGGCAGGCGAAAACCAAGGTGATAAACGAAAACTGGGACAATATTTTGACAAAAAAAAAAAGTCGTCGAAAACCGAATTTGACGAAAACCAGGGCAAATGAAAACCGAGGTTCCACTGTATAATACTGACTATAATGTAAACTTAATTACACATTTTCAATTGGAGGAAATATACTAAATGTTTTCAAGCTTTGTGAAAACCGACAGTTTAAGAAAAGATTTGCCCTTCAGAACTTCACAGAAGACTTATCTGAATAGCTGTTGCTTCAGTTTGTACCTCCAAGTATTTATATTCCTAACCCTACTTTTGTGCTGTGGAGGATTATTTGACCATGCAGAAGGACATTGGTACCTCTGGTTAAATCTTATAGCTAACACAGACATACTGTATATACATTTTAAAGGGTTCCAGTGTGTACATCTTGGCAAAAGACTTTTTTTGACTATTGCAGAACTAGTAGTGAACATGGATGGAGATCTTAGCGAGGGAGGAATGCAGACAGTTGCCCTGAATGATGGAACACACTGTGGGGAGACTCAACCTCTAGCAGGCATTCCTGTATCCAATGCCATACCAAATTCTGGATTACAGAATCAGGTCACGTCCCCCACGCAGATCATTCCCCCACCTCAGGCTCGACCAACATCCCTCCCACAGTACCCTCACAACCCAGGGTCAGCCTACAATTCACCCAATAGTGCAAGCAGTCCTGGTGAGTTATTCAAAACAGACTTATATGTTATAAGCTAAAGTGAGTTGTTAATCATATTACATATTGTTGTATGACCCATGGGTTTAATGCTTCTGATTTAGTATATACCATAATAATAAAAAATAATCAAATTATAGTACTATTACTATTACTTATTACTATGAATGCTAGAAAATAAAAAAAGCTTAAAATGAATATAATTGTCCTTTCTGTTAGGTACAGTATATAGAGTAAACATTCGTATATCAGATCCATTAACAGTTTACTAATCATTGTGAGATAACACTTAAGCTGTCCATGATGTGCTAGTGAATCATAATGACGTACTAATACATACAATTCTTAGCACCCTCAGATTTGTTATGAGTGACAAATTTTGGTCTGGACATGAGAGAATGGGTCGGTATGGTGGATTTTCGCAGTATCAGTAAAAAAAAAAATCCTGCCCCATGCAGTGCTGCATGATGAGAATAGTTAACCCCTAACCCTATGTTCAGGTTAAAAAAAAAGTTATTCTGTGGCATTTTTTAGGGTGATTTTAGCAGTTTTATTGGCTGTTTCTTGGTGCCAGTAGATATACGAAGATATACTGGTGATGCAGAAAAGATTTTGGTCAGGTTAAGACGACATGGCCTGCAAAAGTCTCAAATTGGTGGCAGTAGTCAGTTTTGGACAATTTTTTCTGGGAAGGGTTAGGGTTCTGCAACCTTCTGGTATGTATTATGGATTTTTACTAGATCTGCATAAGTTAATGGGATAACCTTACTTATGATCAAGCATTCATGGTAATGGTTTATTAGTTGAGAATAGCTAAAATCTTCGCATTTTTGCGTGATAATGAATTCAGAATAGAGGGGAAGTGTTATAGAGGAGAGGCCAGGATACATGATTAATTAAGTGGGGAAGGCTGCTTTAGTAGCTGGAATGCTTACACTGTTTGTTTTGGACCCTGTTTTTCAATTGGAATTTGTTGAAAATAGTATAAAACTGGCAAAATTTTTGACTTAATGGGATAGTTCTGAAAGCTGAATGGGCAGTTTCATGTGAGCAGTGGATGGTATGGAAGTCATACTAGTGAAATGGAAGGGTATAATTGCTGGTGCATGAAGTGTACTCTCTGACCTCCAAATTTGTGCCTGGGTAATTCAGTAATTATTACATAAAATTTTGCAGTTTCAGTGTCATTACTTTTAGAAAAGATTCCTTACCATTTTACTTGTAGACACAAGAGGATTTCAGTTTGGGTTGTGTGGACAGTTTAAGGGTTAAAACAATGAACACTGTACCTAATGTAGGTTTCTTATTATAATGTTTGATAGTTGAATGAAAGTGCCTATTTTTTCCACCTCCCTTGAAAGAACTTTTAAGCCCTAGACCCCTATGTAAGGAATGTTTCAGAATACGGCAATAAGTGGGACTGTTATATCTCGCCGTTTCCAGCCATGTCGCCTATTCCATTAGCTACTCCAACAACTCCTGGCACTGAAAATGGTGGGGCTGCTGTAGTTCGTACAAGTTCTAGTAAAATGGAATCGATCAAGTCTTGGTCCATTTCCACATACAAGTGTACCAAGCAGCTTTTATCTGAGAAGTTAGGAAAATCATCTCGAACAGTAGATTCAGGTGAGTACTGCAGTTACCTTTACAATTCTTGAGATCCAGCATAATTGGTAAGTTAGCTTTTAATTCTAACATGCATATAGGCTTGCTAATACAGCCTCTCCTCACTTAACGACGGAGTTCCGATCCTAAGACCCTGTCGGTAAACTAATTTGTCGGCAAGTGAGGAGCATACTATAATGGTAGTGGGTTTGTGTCAATAATCTTGATATTGTTTTAATGTTACCTTTGCATCATTTATAACATTTCTGGTATATTTTTAAATATTTATACAGTAGTGTACTGTATATTGTAATAAACAGAGTAGAGGAAATCAGTTCTAATATACATTATTTTGGTATGCATACTGGTCAGAGAGCCCGTCGTAAGTCCGAGTCGTCGGTAACAAGTATGTCGCTAAGTGAAGAGAGGCTGTAATTAAGTTACCTTTGTATTATTGTAGAGGATTGCTGGTTATTATTTTATGTATATGCTTTCAAAGCTTGATTTGGATAGATGTTTCTAGATTCATAAATTGATGTTGCAATTTATTTCCTTAAATTTTCATTTTCAGAGTTAGAAGGACAAATTGAATCTCTTCGAGACACTCAACGCAAATACTCCCAGATATTACGATTGGCAAGAGCTTTGTCCTCGCATTTCTATCATGTTGTGCAAACACAGCAACAGTTGGGGGATGCTTTTGCAGATTTGGCACAGGTAGAAATGCCCCCTTATTTTATGCTAATGGTCTTTTCTTTTCCTTTTGCAATATGTACAGTGTATGTGCTTTGACTTACTCCAATATCTTCTTTTTCTGTTATGCATCCAAATCCCTTGTATTAAAAATTGGCTAAATTTATCCTGCATTTTGCTTAAATATTTAATGCATATCTAACATCTCATATTGCAAGAGACATTGTTCCCTTACACTCAGAAAAAGTAGTAATGTAGACAGTTAGCCACAGTTGCAAATTATGCCTTTTTTTCTATAAGAATTCCCTTGAAGGGGGTGACCTCATATTCCCCAGATATTTCAAGTGTATTTAAGCACTTTAAAAAGAGTAAACTGCATCTCACTCCTTTAACCCATTTTTTTTATTGGATATTTTCTGGTGGTACAATGTAACCCACACAATGACCTCCACATCACACATTTTTTGAATTCCTTATTTTTATTTGGTTATGCATTGCACATTCCTTTCTTGCACAGTACAGTAATTCTAGATCCATCTTTCTCATTCCATGTCTATGCCTTGCTCCTGCAGGTCAAGGTTAGAAGCAGTATAAATGTGCCTGTCTTGAAAATATTTCTTCACATCTTGAATTAGTTTTGTTTTCATAAAACTTTTCTAAGGTGCTTGATAGTTCGTGTCCCAATTTCTGCCTCATTGCTATTGTACAATGAAGTGGTAATTTTCCATTGCTGTTGTAAAGTGCAGTGATATAGTACTAAATCACTGTCCAGTACTCTGTTTTCATTTCCCACCAAGGAAGGGTGACCCAAAAAAGAAGAAACACTTTCATCACCACTCACTCCATCACTGTCATGCTAGAGGCTTGCTGATACTACAGTTAAAAACTGCAACATATCTTTACCTCTCCTTCAGACTGCGAGCACTGTAATTCCTACCTCCATGATTCGACTTCAGTTACCCAGTTTCCCTGAATCCCTTCATTTTTTATTATATTAAATAGTTGGGTTCAACATGGGGTTTGGGTTATAATATTTTGATTACAAATATCAATACACTGCATCCCAAAAACACCAAGAAAATAGTATCAAATCCCCTGAAACCAGATTAAAAAGTTCTATATTTCTTGGTCAATTTCTACCATAAAAATACATGCCCACCATACATTTCCCTGACAACTACGTATATACAGTACTGTACTTTACTAAAATAAATGCATTTAGTGGAAGAATTCCTGATAGAAAAAATGCATACTCTAGAAAAATCATTAACTAACACCAAAAATGTGAACAAAAACTATGATCTTCACCTCAGTGAGACATGCTGTTTCATAACCCTAGCTTCAGAGGTGAAAAGATTTTTGAAAAAGCATTTGTATACTAATTTTATATGTTTGAAATATATATATGCCTAATACTGTACTTTATTAAGAAAATGAAAACTAATGTCTTCAGCTTAATGAAAATACAAATGCTTTTCTTTCCATATAAAAGTTAATGTACTGTACATACACTTAAATTTAACTTGGCATCCAGTGGCAAAGTTGTGGCTGAATTATCTGCTTAAAGTTTAACGGCAAATATATTAATTTCATTTCCTAGAGATAGCAATCTGTCAGCTTATAGTCGTAAGTTAGAGGAGTCGTATCTGTAAGAGCCTTGACTTCATCCAAATCTCTATTGTTTCTTTCCCTTCTGAAGAAGGGGTGTTAATGTTGCAGTTTTATAACTGAATGATGAAATTAAGACACATGCAACATCTGGGTATCTTTATTGTAGACGTTTCGCCATCCAGTGGCTTTATCAATACAAATTCCAGGACATAATTTGAAGACAGTAGAACTATATACAGAAGATGAGGTAATCAGTCCCTCAGCCTTGGAGTTGGTGCGAAGAGTATGGAGCCTGGCGCTTACATAGTAATGTCAGGTGGAAAGGGGACATATAGCAGACGAGGGCTACACGTCCCCTTTCCACCTGACATTAGTATGTAAGCGCCATGCTCCTTGCCTCTGCTTCAGAATCTTCACGACTATGGTGCTCTTCGCACCAACTCCAAGGCTGAGGGACTGATTACCTCATCTTCTGTATATAGTTCTACTATCTTCAAATTTTGTCCTGGAATTTGTATTGATAAACCCACTGGATGGAGAAACATCTACAATAAAAATACCCAGATGTTGCACGTGTCTTAATTTCATCTTGTCGATATTGTACACCATTCTTGTACAGTTTTATAACTAGTGTAAGCATGCCTCTGGCAAGACAGTGATGGAGTGAGTGATGATGAAAGTTTTTCTTTTTCGGGCCACCCTGCCTTGGTGGGAAACGGCCAATGTATTAATAAAAAAATAATTACTTGGGAACACTAAAATACAACAGGGATTTGGATGAAGTCAGGGATCTTACAGATATGACTCCTCTAACTTATGACTATGAGCCAACAGATTGCTATCTCTAGGAAATGAAATTAATTTATTTGTCGTTAAACTTTAAGCATACAATTCAGCCACTTCATCAATAATAACCCATCGCCACTCAGTCTTCACACCTGTAGAATATGTGCCATCAGTAGACATTCCATAACCTGGATCCCCAGTATCAGTATTCAACCAAGTTATTATATCTGCAACATTTTATATTCTATCCAGCATTCCTTGGATCTGTATTGAAATTCCTTTTTCATGTTCTGAAGGCACTTTATTATGACCACCACCACCCATCAATCATTCATCATTACTTTCTTATCTGTAAGATATTTTTTTTACAACCACTAGCTAGAGTAGCTACGGTACCTTCATTTCACTCCATACTTAAGCACAATTTGCGAATTGCTTCTTTAATTGTGTAACTTGTAATATTTCTCAGTGTTTTCAATCATGCATATCCTCCTCTGTCTGTATCCTCAGACTCTTTGAAATGTGCAACAAATACAATTGTCTGTAACATAAGCTTTTAAGGAATCTTTTAGCTGCTTACATAAAAGGCTGGGTTCATGGGCAGAACAGAAGCATCAACAGGTACAGTACATGCATTGAATATGACCATCAGGTGAGATTAGTGAATTCAAACTGAGAAAAGTAAAGGTTTATTCGTACCTTTTTACAATGCATTTTCTCAGTTGATTACAGCACTAAAAATGGTCATTAAATCATGCATTTGAAGAGTTGCTGTAAGGTGCAGGTAGGTTATTAGTTGCATTCAGTATTTTAAATCTTTGTTTCACAGCCTTAACTATAATAGCATTTTGTATCCTGTGGCTGGCATTTGCATTAATATATGCTGAAGCTCAAACTTTTTCCTCAAGCAAATTATACATGAGTATAATTTACAAGTCTCCTGAAGCCTACTCTTGATCAGTTGTCCCTCTCATCAGAGAGCAGACCAACTTTATTTTGGGTGGCAATGCCCTGATGTGCTTAATTTACCCACCCTTTTCCGTGCAGGGTCCCACCTTTATTGCAGACTCACTCTGATTTTTTTTTTAACATACTGATTTTCTTCATCACCTGTAAACCTTTCCCCATCCTTTAAGCCATTTTTCGTCCCTCAACATCTCCACATCTTCTCCCCCTCACCATCTCAATCACCTCTGTTGTGCAATTTTGAATGACCCTTATGGGTTCATATTCAATGAGTATAATAATCCTCGGGCTTAATAGCTAAGGTAATTATTAACAAACCTCTCCCATGAAGCCTAGTTTTACCAGCCCTATAAATTTGATGTAATTCTAATTAACCAAACCATACCCCGGCCAGGATTGAACCCACGGTCAGAGAGTCTCAAAACTCTAGACCATCGTGTTAGCCACTAGACCAGCTAGCCACAATAAGATTCGTCCAACTAGGTATATTTCTACACCATAGGAAGGTTAGCACAGGCACCACTGTGACCACAAATGCAAGTTTTTACAGACGAATCTCCAGCTAGCGTGGCTGTGACGAACTCTAGCTCAAGTCCCCTCACTTCCGTCAACATGACTCACAAAATTGTAATGACATGATTGCAAACAAACCATACCCCGGCCGGGATTGAACCCGCGGTCAGAGAGTCTCAAAACTCCAGACCGTCGCGTTAGCCACTAGACCAGCTAGCCACAATAAGATTTGTCCAACTAGGTATATTTCTACTTGCATTTGTGGTCACAGTGGTGCCTGTGCTAACCTTCCTATGGTGTAGAAATATACCTAGTTGGACGAATCTTATTGTGGCTAGCTGGTCTAGTGGCTAACGCGACGGTGTGGAGTTTTGAGACTCTCTGACCATGGGTTCAATCCCGGCCGGGATATGGTTTGTTTGCAATCGTGTCATTACGATTTCGTGAGTCATGTTGACGGCAGTGAGGGGACTTGAGCTAGAGTTCGTCACGGCCACGCTAGCTGGAGATTCGTCTATAAAACTTGCATTTGTGGTCACAGTGGTGCCTGTGCTAACCTTCCTATGGTGTAGAAATATACCTAGTTGGACGAATCTTATTGTGGCTAGCTGGTCTAGTGGGTAACGTGACGGTCTGGAGTTTTGAGACTCTCTGACCGCGGGTTCAATCCCGGCCGGGGTATGGTTTGTTTGCAATCGTATCATTACGATTTCGTGAGTCATTCTAATTAAACTATACAGGTCTCCCTCAGCATTTGCGTTTTCCACTTGCGCGGGCTTCAAACATTTGCGAATTCCCAGCTGCCCAATCGTATTTAAAATACGTCATTACGTATGTTAGGAAATGTGGCAGTGGTACAGTTTGTTTGGAGATACGACAAGATAGTCCTTCAATATGACATTAACCCTTTCAGGGTCCAGAGGCCAAGTGTACACCAGGGTCCAAGAATTTTCAAAAATAATTTTGTTATTTTTTCTTATGAAATGGTAAAGAATCTTTTTCTGAAGGTAATAAAACAAAAAGTACAAAAATTGATGGAAAATTTACGAAATTATGCTCTCGTGAATTTTGATGTGTCGGCGATATTTACGCATCAGCAATTTTGCCGAATTTGACTCCCATTTTAGGGCAATTACAGTATTCCAGTCAACCAAATTCTTAGCTATTTCCCTAGTATTACTTCTATTCTATCGATTGAGCACAAGAAATCACCAAGTCAGCTGTTTCAACAACAAAATAAAGTGACCGGAAATTGGTAATTTGGCCAATTTAACCCTTTGACTTTCGGTCGTATATATACGTACGTCTTACATGCCAATGTTTTGGATGTATTTATATGCGCAAATTCTAGCGGCTTCAAATCAAGCAGGAGAAAGCTGGTAGGCCCACATGTGAGAGAATGGGTGTGTGGTCAGTGTGCACCACATAAAAATCCTGCAGCACGCAGTGCATAATGAGAAAAAAAAAATTACCGTTTTTTTGGATTAAAACGTCGACTTTGAGGTGTATTTTCGTATAGTATTTATCATTGTATTCTCGTTTTCATGGTCTCACGTGATAAAATGGAAAACATATTACAGAAATAGAAATGATTTTGATTAGTTTCACAATGAAAACGACCTTGAAATTGAGCTCAAAGTAGCAGAAATGTTCGATTTTTACCAATGTTCAGGAGTAAGCAAATCACACCACACGTCCAATATACGTCAACTGGGGAGTCTAATATTCTTTCACTAGTGCACTGATATTATTTATACCATTTTTACAATAATGCAGTAGTCTGCATAATAGTAAATCTTCTATTTTTTGTATGAATAAAAAATCAAAATAGAAAACAATAGTAATATAAGAGGGGCCTAGAGACGTGACTAATGAACAGAAGATATGTTATTTTAGTGCCAAGAATGTCTACATTGTTTATTCTGGACCCTATTTTGAAATTGGCATCTTTTTTAATTGCATGAAATTGGCCAAATTGCCAATTTGACCACTTTATTGGGTAGTTCAAATCAGTAAATGGGCGGTTTCTTGTACTAAACTGATAGAAAAAATGTAGTTCTAAAGAAATAGCTATGAGTTTGGTCAACTGGAACAACGGAATTGGCCAAAAACAGGGCTCAAAGTCGGCGAAATTGTCGATGCGTATATGTCGCTGAGACCGCTAACTTCGCGGGAGCGTAATTCCATGAGTTTTCGACCAAAGATTCTCTATCATTTCATAAGAAAAAATAATTTTTTTTTCCAAAAGTTTTGCAACAGAATGACAGTTTCAGAAAGGGGCTTGCGACAGTCAAAGGGTTAATGCAAAGTTCAAAATATTCCAATTTCAAAATAGGGTCCAAAATAAACAATGCAGGCATTCCTGGCACTAAACTAACATTTCCTCTGTTCATTGGTTATGTTTTCAGGCTTTACAAATGAATTCCATTTTTATTTTTTATTCACATAATGAATTTTTATTCAAACCAAAAAACAGAAGATTTACTGTTATGCAATACTGTAATAATTGTATAAATAATATCACCACATTCGTGAATGTATATTAGACCCACTAGCTGTCATGTATTTGACTTGTGAGGTCATTTAACATTTCTGCTACTTTGAGCTCAGTTTCAAGCCATTCCAGTACTAAAACCAAGCAAAATCATCTCTATTTCTGTAGTATATCTTCCATTCTATCAAATGAGACCAAGAAATTGTAAATACAACTATAAAAAATACGGAAAAACACCAAGTCGCTGTTTTAATCGAAAATTACGGTCTTGGTTTTTTTCCTCTCATTATGCACTGTGTGCTGCAGGATTTGTTTTATGTGGTGCACACATACCACATAGATGTATTCTCTCATATCTAGGCCCAGATTTACTGCTCACAGCTTATCAGAGTGAGCTGAGCTCATGGCGTAGATCTACGGTTTGGACCTTCAATGTAAAGCCGTAGATCTATGGCACGGACCCTGAAAGGGTCAATATCAACTCTACAGCTTATTTATCTATCAAAATTGATCTAATATGACAAAATAAACAATATTAATAACATAGAAACATGACATACTCTAGAATGAATAAAATACATCATTAATCATGTCACGAGTGTTGCTGTTGGTCGGTGTATAAGGGCCACTGAGAGCATAAGCCTTACATAGTGGTGGTGAAGGTGGCAGCAGAGATGGCAGTGTTGTCAGTTGCTCTATATAACTCCAACAACATTGGAGGAGTTAAGTTTATGCTGTCCTTTTTCTATCGATTAATTGCTTAACTTGCTACACTGTTAATGCTACACTTTATCGCTGGCTGGCACTATAGCCTTTATCGACTCGTGCTGCTTTAGTATCGTACATATCGTAGAATCACTGAAGGCACATTCTTCCTCCTCCACTTTGGTACTCAGCTACGAGTTCTTTTTTGAATTCTATAGTCTTTCACACCTTCTTTACCAAAGGGCTGGCACTAGTACAATATTTTACGATGTCATGTGTTTTATGATTGTTCATGGTTCAGTAGGTTAAGGAAACGGTATTGTTAGGCTAGGTAAATGCTATTATTATATTTCCCTACAACATATTTGTGCACCAAACATTTGCAGTTTTTCAAATTTATGAGGTTCTTGATCCCCTAACCCTCGAGAATGTGGAGGGACACCTGTACTGCTACAAGTGCAATTCTAATTTGCTATGCAGCATCTGCAACTAATCACCTACTGCAGTATCTCATTTCTAATATTATGCATAGCTTTAAATTTTGCAACCCAGCCATCACTCACTTAAAAGATTTAACTTTAAACAGAAGGCCAGCCTTTTGCATTCAACCTTAAACTTCTCAGTTTGTACACTCACAGTGGCAGCTTGCTGCTGCTTAAACCTCTCTTACACATCATCTATATTTTGGTATTTTGGTAGCAGCAATTCCTTGTTTTGTCATAAAACTTAAAAATGGTCGTTTTCTACCTCAAATTAAAATATCATTTACTGGATTTTATTTATTTTTTTGTGCATGTGTGTGCGTGTGTGTGCATGTGTGCGTGTGTGTGTGGGTGTGTGTGTGTGTGTGCGTGTGCACGAGTGCGTGCGTGTAACACTCAGTGATGCCATACTCAGTCTCAAGTTTATGTATGATGTGAAGCTTGTCAAAACTTTCTTCCTCTTATTTGATGTCTATAGGGACAACAGTAAGATTTTGAGCAATGGCTTTGATCTGCATCTAGTTTAATTACAGAAAGTCAGGGCTTAAGGCGATAAATGTCGTGGTTGAGTTGTTGGAAGAATTTACCAGGGCATTAATAAAAAGGAACAGGAGAACACTTAACATTTAATGATAGAATACATGTGGTTGTTCCATTAATGTTTACTTGCTAGCATTTGTTATTAAAAAAGATTGTATAAATATGTATAAATAGTAGGAGTGCTAAGTCCATAATGCTTCAGGTTGAGGAGGAGGTTGTGGTCATCTTGTAGCACAGATATTCAGAGTGGGTATTCGTTCATATCAAGCACTGTATAGATTGTCTGATATTTTTACTATGACATTCTTTGTAACCTTTTGGTGTGTGAATCCATATTAGCATGAAGTTAGTATTTTATTCTTGGTTATATATGAGGATTTTTGTTTATATACAGTATATGTTTAAATGTTTTATGTCATATGTATATAAAGTAATGTAGGGTATATATGTACTGTATATATGCAGTTTGGAAGACAGCTATTACAGGCATTGGTGAGTATTTGCCATTATTTACTATTTAGTTTTCTTAGATCATTGTACATTTTTTTATATGCCAAGTAAAAAAAATGCAAATCCAGTCTGTTATAATTACCAGTACCTTAAATTAAGATTCTAACCTGGTTTTAAGTGTGCTAATGCTGTGTATTTGGTCTTTTTGAATCTGTACACTAACTGCCAACCCACTCACTGTAATATCTATATACATTTAAAAAATATTATTAATAAATAAGGATGTGGTAGAATTACTTGGAAAAATAGAAATAATTAATGACAAAAAGCAAAGAATAGGGTGCACATAGGGTTTAGGCTTCCACAAAGAATGGACGATTACAGAGTATTGAAGAACAGGTGTATGTACTGTATTTATTGAAAGGTGATGGAAACTAAGAATAAGGTGGGTGGCTTAAGTAAAGTGTATGTAGGGGTATGAGAGGTGCACAGATAGAAATTCATTGGTAAAAAGCTTATTCTTATCTATTTTGTGATGCTGGAGTGCTTTATCCTGTGATAACATCATCTGTTTTTCACTTAAGTGGAATGAAATGAGTAATGAGACAATGGAAGCAAATTTTGTACAGGGGTTCAAAAAAAAGAAAATGTGATAAGCAGTGTAGCAATGTATGGATGTGTTATACTATAGAAAATAACAATCTATTGTATATTTCATTAATGTAGTTTTTAGATATACCTGAAGCCATAGGTATGTAAAGGGTAGAGTGAATATACAACAAAAAAAAAATTAAACTGTTGAAGTACAATAGCACAAAGTCATAAATGTGTGTATGGTATGATCACCTGTTGTGCATCTGCATAGGCTAGAAGGTATACTGATGACAAGGCTCAGTCATGTCAGTCTATATGGAAATATGTGTGGGTGTGAGGGGTATCTTATGGAAGAGAGAGAGATATTCTACTAAGAGAGGGACATATTACTTGGTCTGCTGAATGCGCCATCTACCTATGTATTGGGGAAAATAGAACAATAATAAATCTTCTTCTTTCAACAAATCGGCCATATCCCACCAAGGCAGGGTGCCCAAAAGAAAAACGAAAATTTATCTTTTTAAATTTAGTAATCTATACAGGAGAAGGGATTACTATCCCCTTGCTCCCGGCATTTTAGTCGCCTCTTAAAACACGCATGGCTTATGGAGGAAGAATTCTGTTCCACTTCCCCATGGAGATAAGAGGAAATAACCAAGAATAAGAACTAGAAAGAAAATAGAAGAAAACCCAGAGGGGTGTGAGTGTATATATATGCTTGTACATGTATGTGTAGTGTGACCTAAGTGTAAGTAGAAGTAGCAAGACGTCCCTGAAATCTTGCATTTTCATGAGACAGAAAAAAGGACACCAGCAATCTTTCTTTTCTTCTTTCAACATACCGGCCGTATCCCACTGAGGCGGGGTGGCCCAAAAGGAAAAACGAAAGTTTCTCCTTTTACATTTAGTAATACATACAGGAGAAGAGGTTACTAGCCCCTTGCTCCCGGCATTTTAGTCGCCTCTTACAACACGCATGGCTTACGGAGGAAGAATTCTGTTCCACTTCCCCATGGAGATAAGAGGAAATAAACAAGAATAAGAACTAGAAAGAAAATAGAAGAAAACCCAGAAGGGTGTGTATATATGTGCTGGTACATGTATGTGTAGTATGACCTAAGTGTAAGTAGAAATAGCAAGATGTACCTGAAATCTTGCATGTTTATGAGACAGAAGAAAGGACACCAGCAATCCTACCATCATGTAAAACAATTACAGGCTTTTGTTTTACACTCACTTGGCAGGACAGTAGTACCTCCCTGGGCGGTTGCTGTCTACCAACCTACTACCTATAACAATAATAAATAATCATATTATATTAGGCACTGGATTCCTGGAGATGGGAAGTACAGTGCCAGCACTCTGAAGGAGGGGTGTTAATGTTGCAGTTTTTTAATTGTAGTGTAAGCATGCCCCTGGCAAGACAGTGATGGAGTGAATGATTACGAAAGTTTTTCTTTTTTGAGCCATCCTGCCTTGGTGGGAAATGGCCGATGTGTTAATAAAAAAAAATTAGGCGGTGGAAGATAGATTTGGAAACAGAAATAGAAAATGTTCAATAAAGGTATTGTTTTATTTGAAGCTGTGAATTTAAATATTTCAAGAAATTAAACTGTTGTAAAGCTTAATTACTTTCAGTTGCAGTATTACATTAGTGGTAAGGCAAGAGATAAAAATGTGTAGTTGATATTTATAGGTTGCTGTAATCTCTCTCATTTTCTTTTGTACACAGAAATCACCAGAACTTCAGGAGGAGTTTATATACAATGCAGAGACTCAAAGGACACTTACCAAGAATGGAGAGACACTTCTAGGTGCACTGAACTTCTTTGTCTCATCAGTAAATACTTTATGTAACAAGACTATGGAAGATACTTTGCTTACAGTTAAATTGTATGAAGCTGCAAGGTAAGCTTAAAGAAGATTTACATTTTGGTATTATTTTAAGAACATGCAAACAATGCAAATTAGTTAAGAATTTATTCATTTCTGTACTGCTCTAATATCTTGCTTAATATCCTTTCATTTGTTTTACAGATAATTTCTTAATCATTATTCGTTTGTTTATCTAGGTTATTTCTCTTTCGCATGAGCAAGTCCTTTATATCAGCACAATTAGGGTACATAGTATCATCATTCGTGGTCCACAACTCTTCAGTTGTCTACCAGTAAAACTAAAAAGTATATTGCCAGAAGAAAGGTAGAAGGCTTAAAGAGGAAACTGGAAAAATTTCTATAGTATATGCTGAATAACCAGGTTGTGATGACTTTGTAGGCTTGTGGGCCATGGGTAGGAACAGCTTGGTTGAGCAGGCAGCCACCTGGGAAGCCTGTCCTCAGGCTAGGCTGCAACTGCAGAACTCTTGAAACCAGTAATGAGTATGTCACAGGTATGTGTAAAGCACTAACAAATAATCTAGCTCAAGTCTGAAACACTGTTCTCTCAGTATCATTTGTGTTCAGTTAAAGGCAATATCATGATTTTGGGAGTATTGATCCTAACATTTCGTATGTATGCATTCATACATATTTTATGTATGCAGTGCACTTATAATTATTAACAGTAAAGGTTTTGTTTTAAAGTAAATCTTATGTACTCTATATGGGGTCACACTAGTTACCCCAAAAATTATTCTAAAAATGATTATTAAGCCCATAAACTAACAAATAATGACAGTGATCATGTCAGTACACAACATATTACTGCAAAAAAAAAAAAAAGACTTGCAATTTCGTCAATTTTCTAGAAGGTGTAAGCAAGCAATTAAAGGTGTGGCAGTGACGTGAGACTTCGCACTATCAAACCTGTACAAAGTAACTTTGCACATTTGTCCTCGCCACACTACATATTCTGGGCCTACTGATGGTTTTTTTGCCTTTGATACAACCACTTCTGCTCTCTCACTTGAATGACTAGCTGAGGAAGTTGAGCTACACCTGAATCTATCACATAATTGGCTGATGAAGTTGACTTACAATTATTGGATCTACCACATGACTTGCTGAAGAAGTTGACCTACACTTACTGAATCTACCACATGACTGGTTGAGGAATTTGACTTACATTTTCTGAACCTACCATGACTGGTTGAGGAAGTTAAGCTACATTTATTGGACCTACCACATAACTGGCTAAGGAAATTGAGTTTCACTTCCTAGGCCTTCCTCATGACAACTGGCTTAGGAAGCTGAGCTATATTTCCTGGACTTACTCAACTAGTCATTCAGTTTTGTGCAGCAGAAGTAAAAGAGAGTTGAACTTGTTAATCCCCCTCCACCAAAAAAAAAAAAAAAAAAATTTCCTCACTCGTATGGGATGTCTAGGAAGTGTAGCTCATCATCCTCAACCAGTCATGTGATAAGTCCAGGAAGTACAGCTCAACTTCCTCAGCTAGTCATATTGTAGATCCAGGGACTGCATATCTTCCTCAGTTAATCATTTCATCTCTGTATGGCAGAAGTAAAAGAGAGAGAGAGGGGGTATCACACAATAATGTGGAATATAGGTCCATGAATATTATATTCATGTAAAATGCAGAACTGGGAAGGGTCATTCATCAATTTACATTAGAGGTAAAATATCATGGGTGGGTGTATTAAGGGTAAGAAAGACATAGGCAAAAATGCTAAACCCAGTGATTTTTTTTGTTTTTGGAGGGGTGATTTCAAGATACTCCATTTATGTCTTGAGAGCACACTGTCCTATGTCACTGCTGCATCTCTAACCATTTATTTACAATTTCTAGAAAAAGAGTCAAGATCTTCTATAATTACAATTCTTTATATTTTGCAGTAATATTTGTTGTATATTGATATTATTAGTTTAAGGGCTTAATTCTATTTTTTTATGGCAGTTTTTTTGGGTATTTTGAGGTAAACTGTGTAACTGGAAGATAGTGGTAATGAAAGCTTTTTGCAGCTTTACTTTTTAAAATTATGAATTCTCTTATAATTTGTCTGATGATTTCTCGTCCCTTCAAGAGAGAGGAGTGCCTTGTTGTTGGTGAAAGGCTCTTGTTCTAGACAATTGGAGCTACACTTTCCTTAGAGTAAACTTGATTATCTCTCGTGTTCCAAGCATTGTATGATCCTTACGGGTTTAGCACATTACCATTATTATAATGATAATGGTCATTTCTTGTTCAGGATCGAGTATGATGCTTACCGGAGTGACTTGGAGATGCTTGCTCAACAGCCTCGTTCTGAAGTCAGCTCGATCAAGTTAGAAGAAGCTCAGCGAAACTTTAATGGACACAAAGCTCACTATGATAGACTCAGAGCAGATGTAGCCATTAAGCTAAAATTCTTGGATGAAAATAAGGTGTGGATTCAAATTTGTGTTATTAATGAGAGAACAAGGTAGTGACCCTGTTGGAACATTGAAATTGTGAATATTAAGTCTTGTTAGTAGTTGGGAGCCTATGGTAGTCTGACTGGTCAGAGAGTATTGGACAGATAATCAAGCCTCCACCACTCCTTGCAGTGAATAACACATGGTTTTAGCGCTTCATAAAATTTAGCACAGTATGTAGATAAGATTCCAGCAATAATTAGAAACTTTATTCAGATAATGTTTCATTTGTAAAAGAGGCTTTTTCAAGAGAATAGAATATACTTGGAGACAGGATAATATATAGGCAGGAGTGAGGAGAAGTCAGATGTGAGGAAAGATCATATGCAGTGGTACAGTAGTAGCTCAACTTGATGGCTTGCCTCAATGATGAGCTTTGTTCAGCAACTGTACTGCTAAAGATTTGGCATTTTTTAGTACTATAGCATGCTGAATATAGTTCTAGGTGTTCAGTCCCTTATCCTTAATTACAAAAAAAGATTTTGAAGGTATTCAGTCCCTTGGCCTTAATTATAAATACATCACATTATGCAGTGCTTTTCTCTTAGCCTTCATCTACAGCACCTGGCTTTTTTAATTAAAGCATACAGTCTCTGTAACACATACTTTTCTTGACTTTCTTCTTGAGGTTGTCCTTCCTTAATCTACTCCAGCTCATCTGTCAGCCACCAATATCCTTTTCTCCAAAACCTGTTTCATCTATCTTAATGAATGTGCAGATTATCTCAAAACTCATTACAGTACAAAGAAGCCTACTAGAAGAAAATTTGAACATTACTATACCTAGGGAACCTGACCTAACCTAACCTCACTGAGGAGTACTAGGGGACCTACTGATGTTTACTCTATCTAATATATACCAATATATAGCTTATGAAACGTTTTTACAAAGCAGAAGTGTTATAAGAAGAGTAGAGTATATGGAGAGCAAAAGAAAGGTGAAGAGAGTGGTGATAGAGTGCAAAAGAAGAGCAGATGATAGAGTGGGAGAGGCACTGTCAAGAAATTTTAATGAAAATAAAACATTTTGGAGCGAGTTAAACAAGTTAAGAAAGCCTAGGGAACGAATGGATTTGTCAGCTAAAAACAATGTAGGGGAGTTAGTAGATGGGGAGATGGAGGTTTTGGGTAGATGGCAAGAATATTTTAAGGAACTTTTAAATGTCGACGAAGAAAGGGAGGCGGTAATTTCATGCACTGGCCAGGGAGGTATACCACCTTTTAGGAGTGAAGAAGAAGAGGATGTGAGTGTGGGGGAGGTGTGTGAGGCATTACATAGAATGAAAGGGGGTAAAGCAGCTGGAACTGACAGGATCATGACAGAAATGTTAAAAGTAGGGGGATAGTGTTGGAGTGGTTGGTATTTTTGTTTAATAAATGTATGAAAGAGGGGAAGGTACCTACCTAGGGATTGGCAGAGAGCATGTATAGGCCCTTTATATGAAGGGAAGTGTAGAGCACTTCAAGAGAATAGAAGTGTAAAGAATAGTAGTGTAAAGCACCCTTCTGGCAAGACAGTGATGGAGTGAATGATGGTGAAAGTTTTTCTTTTTCGGGCCACCCTGCCTTGGTGGGAATCGGCCAGTGTGGTAATAAAAAATAAAATAATAATAAGGGGGACAAAAGAGATTGTAAAAATTATAGAGGAATAAGTTTATTGAGTATACCAGGAAAAGTGTACGGTAGGGTTATAATTGAATTAGAGGTAAGACAGAATGTAGGATTGTGGATGAGCAGGGAGGTTTTAGAGTGGATAGGGGATGTGTAGATCAAGTGTTTACATTGAAGCATATATGTGAACAGTATTTAGATAAAGGTAGGGAAGTTTTATTGCATTTATGGATTTAGAAAAGGCATATGACAGAGTGGATAGGGGAGCAATGTGGCAGATGTTGCAAGTATATGGAATAGGTGGTAAGTTACTAAATTTATTTTATTTATTTATTTATTTATTTATTTATTTAGAAATTTTAGCATACATACAGAGGTACAAAAAAAATACAGGTAAGAGCAGCATGCCAAAGCCACTTATATGCATAGCATTACGGGCTGGCTTAAAATTAACTTAAGATTAACTAAGCAATGATGAAATCAGTGATAAGACATTATTGTAAACAGATAACTATAAAGCACAAATGAGTATTACAAAGACAGGTCATATGGTTGCATGCATTGCTGTTCATTCAGTAGAATGGAGTATTCTGTTAGGTAGTGTATTTAAAAATGCTGTAAAGAGTTTTTATGAGGATAGTGAGGCTCGGGTTAGGGTGTGTAGAAGAGAGGGAGAATACTTCCCAGTAAAAGTAGGTCTTAGACAGGGATGTGTAATGTCACCATGGTTGTTTAATATGTTTATAGATGGGGTTGTAAAAGAAATAAATGCTAGGGTGTTCAGGAGAGGGGTGGGATTAAATTATGGGGAATCAAATGCAAAATGGGAATTGACACAGTTGCTTTTTGCTGATAATACTGTGCTTATGGAAGATTCTAAAGAAAAATTGCAAAGGTTAATGGACGAGTTTGGGAGTGTGTGTAAAGGTAGAAAGTTGAAAGTAAACATAGAAAAGAATAAGGTGATGAGGGTATCAAATGATTTAGATAAAGAAAAATTGGGTATCACATTGGAGAGAGGGAGTATGGATAAAAGTGTATGTTTTCAGATATTTGGGAGTTGACGTGTCAGTGGATGGGTTTATGAAGGATGAGGTTAACCATAGAATTGATAAAGGAAAAAAAGGTGAGTGGTGCATTAAGGTATATGTAGAGACAAATAACATTACCTATGGAGCCAAAGAAGGGAATGTATGAAAGTATAGTGGTACCAACTCTCTTATATGGGTGTGAAGCTTGGGTTGTAAATGCTACAGTGAGGGGGCAGTTGGAGGCAGTGGAGATGTCCTGTAGAAGGGCAATGTGTGGTGTAAATATTATGCAGAAAATTCGGAGAAGGTGTGGAGTTAATAAAAGTATTAGTCAGAGGGGTGAAGAGGGGTTGTTGAGGTGGTTTGGTCATTTAGAGAGAATGGATCAAAGTAGAATGACATGGAGAGCATATAAATCTGTATGGGAAGGAAGGTGAGGTAGGGATCATCCTCGAAAAGGTTGGAGGCAGGGGGTAAAGGAGGCTTTGTGGGCGAGGGGCTTGGACTTCCAGCAAGCGTGTGTGTGTGTTAGATAGGCATAAATGGAGACGAATGGTTTTTGGGACCTGACAAGCTGTTGGAGTGTGAGCAGGGTAATATTAAGGGAAGGGATTCAGGGAAACTGGTTATTTTTATATAGCCGGACTTGAGTACTGGAAATGGGAGGTATGTACAATGCCTGCACTACAAATGAGGGGTTTGGGATGTTGGCAGTTTGGAGGGATATGTTATATATGCTTCAAAACTGTTGTATCTGGGTGCCTCTGCAAAAACAGTGATTATGTATGAATGAGATGAAAGTGTTGAATGATGAAAGTATTTTCTTTTTAGGGGTTTTCTTTCTTTTTGGGTCACCCTGCCTCGGTGGGAGATGGCCGACTTGTTGAAAAAAAAAAAAAATTTAATTTATTAACACATCGCCTGTCTCCCACCAAGGCAGGGTGGCCCAAAAAATAAAAAATTGCATCATCATTCACTTCATCACTGTCTTGCCAGAGGCATACTTACACTACAGCTATAAAACTGCAGCATTAACACCCCTCCTTTGGAGTGCAGACACTGTACTTCTCATCTCCAGGACTCTAGTCCAGCCTGCTGTTTTTCCTGAATCTGTTCATAAATGTTACCTTGTTCACACTCCAACAGCACATCAAATCCTAAAAACCATTTGTCTCCATTTGCTATCAAACATGCTCACGCATGCTTGCTGGAAGTCCAAGCCCCTCGCACACAAAACCTCCTTTACCCCTTCCCTCCAACCTTTCCTAGGCTGACCCCTACCCCGCCTTCCCTCCACTACTGATTTATACACTCTCGAAGTCATTCTATTTTGTTCCATCCTTTCTACATGTCCAAACCACCTCAACAATCCCTCCTCAGCCCTCTGGATAATACCAATTTATTTTACTGAATATTGTAGATCAGAGCTAAGAGACTGAACGCCCATTGTACATTGAGTCATTTATAATCAAAGCTAAGGGAGTGAGCACTTTTTTATATTCAAGGCCAAGTAAATGAACACCTTCCAAATAAGCATATGCAGCATAATACTACAAATTACCAAACCCTTAGTGATGCAGTTGCTAAACACAGCCTATTGAGACCAACCATCAAGTTGATTGGCAGTGCATCTGGCCTAACCTCATTCTCCTGCCTGTGTAATCTCCTTTTTCCAGGTATAGTCTACTGACTTGACAAAGCCTGTGCCAGTTATACTGGTAAAATATTGTTGACTGCATAAAGTTGTAATTACTGCTTTTGTGTCTGTCATGTACAACTTGTTGGTATTCCTATACTACCTACTGTTACAATACAGTTTGCATTTAATTACTAAAATTTTTGTATGTATTTTCTCTCCCAAGATGTGCCTGTTTTTAATGATACTTCTGCTTAAAGGCTTAAAATTTGGTATGTTAGAAATTGGAAATTTTGTTTTATGAGGTACAGTAAATAAAACAAGATAAATTGAAGAGGAAGAATAGTGTTTGTTTGAGAAGGATTCATAGAAAGATATGTACACTTCTAAAGTTTTAAAGGGAGTATTAAAAGAAAATTGTAAATTTTAAAGGATAAGAAAAAAGCAAGAATTCTTGCAGCATATTCTGCAGTATGCTAGCAGACCAGTGGTAACTCATTATACGATTTTAGTGTAGAAAAATTAAGGAAAGCAGGAAAGTCTGTCTGTACACTGTTAACCAAATCACTGGCCCTAGCTAGCAGTGTTAGCTAAATCTGTTGTCCTAACTAACTGTGCCAATTTATCATATCCATGCGCTTCTCAAGTGTTGTACCTATTTGGGTATAATTGTACTATACCCATGTAGAAATGTCTAGAATTTGTGTGTGTGTGTGTTTATATACACATATTTTTTGAATACTACAGCCATCTCCCACCAAGGCAGTGACCAAAAGAAGAGAACACATTGATGTATTTATTGTGCATGTTAATATTTTAGCAATATAGTAAGGCTAGTAAAAAACAGCTAAGAATAAAAGAAACTAATATCTAATTTTCAGAGTTCTTACATATTTCATTTTTTGCAGGTGAAAGTAATGCATAAGCAGTTACTATTGTTCCACAATGCAGTATCTGCATACTTTAGTGGCAACCAGACTGCTCTGGAAGCCACCCTTAAACAGTTCAACATTAAACTACGCAGCCCTAACACCGCACCTCCGTCATGGTTGGAGCAGTGAGTTATTCCTGCCATGTCTTAATGCTTTATGCTCACTGCATTCTTCAGGGCTTCCTTTGGCATTCTTTCAAATTTTGCACTGTTTGCTTTGCATTCTAGTCATACATTTTCTTTTGTGAAATACAGGAGGGCCCTGCATATACAGCACCTATTTTCAGTGTTTCACATTTTTATTGGCTTTCAATTGAGACATTGTTCCACTCGCCGATGGGCAGAACATAATGAACAATAGCTCAGTTTGAAGCCAACAGAAACGTAGAACAATGCAAAGAAGATGCTGTATATGCAGGGTCCTCCTGCACTGGAATACCTCTGGGGGATTCCTTAGTCGTATTTTATAATTTGAAAAGCAACAAATTAATTTTAGCATGTCCATTTTATCTTTATGGAAATATTTTTCAGTTATATTTACAGAACACTCAAGGTTTCAATATGTATATTACTTTTCAAAATACCCTCCAGAATTGAGAAAATGTTTCAATATTTAATTTAAACATGACTGAAGAAGTTTTGTATTTACCTGTAAGAAATATTTGCAGCTTAAATAAACACACTGTTTCTCTTCCATTAAGTGAGACTGAACAAAATAGCCATGTTTTGGTCACTTCGTGATGTGAGAAAAGTATCCCATAAGCTCAGTCCCGTCTACCTCAATGCACACAAAAGGAATAGTGCAGGGCGGTCATGAAATTCTAGTGCAGCAAAATATAAAAATGTGTGTGTGTATGTATTTATGCATGTATGTATGTTCTTGCATATACAGGCAGGCCATGCTTTATGGCATTTTACAAATACAGTGGTTTTCAGTTATACCCAGTCTTCATTTGTTTAGATTTCTTAAAATAAATATATTCACTATGAGCTAAGGACAAAAATATTTTAAGTATGTAATATGTGTACTGTATATGCATTTTTTTAGGACTAACTCTATTACTCACTTAATATATGATAGTGTAAACGTGTTATCAGATTTTTATATGCATTTGAAAGTGAAAAAAAAGGCCATGTTTCACTTTACAGTGATTTTTTTTTTTTTACAGCAGTAGCCCGGAACCTAACCTGCTGTATAAGCGGGGCCCTCCTGTATATGCATGTGTATTTGTGTGTACAGATGACTGTATATTTGTACATAGGTAAACATATGCTTATATATGTATATATATATGCATGTATGCATTTTTTAACACATCGGCCATTTCCCACCAAGGCATGTATGCATATATTCATTATATGTATGCATAAGAGTATGTATGCTTATGGTCTTACGAATGCATGTATGATAAAATGAGACTAGAACAGAACCCAGTTAAACACTAATAATACTAGACTTGTTATAGTCATGCAATCCTCAAAAGGCATCACTATACTATCTTATAAGCTCAGCCCCCCTCTACCTCAGTGCAAACAAAAGGAACAATGCAGGGTGGTAATAAATTCCATAGAAGCAAAATATAAAAATGTATATTCATGTGTGCATGTAGGTGTTTGTGTGTATGTATGCATGTGCCTATGTTATTGTAAGGGATAGGACAGTATCAAAGTTTTTTGCTGATAGTTTTAGGCCGATACCCACCAATACTGGTATCTATACTGATACCATCAAAATATGCCAATACCCACCGATACCAATACTCCAAGTTTTTGTATGTATGTACATATGTTTGCATGCATATGTATGGGTACATACAGTGCCTGCAAAAGAAATCATTACCTGGAAACGCAAAATCAAGGAATTTCAATGTTTCGTTGTTTTCTCTTGCATTAGACAACCTTTGGGCCAAGTTACTTTTTGATATGTTCAAACGCTCGGACATATATTGTATTAGCGATATCCGCCCTTTGCTTGCCCTCAGTTACCTCGATGGAGTTGCTGTAGGTGGCTGCATTTTGATGCACTCTTGATCACCATTTTGGAATTTCCTGTTGGATTGTTTGACAGCTTATATTTTAGCTATCAGTGATAGATATGAGGCCTTGTTTATCATAAACAAACAAATTTTATTTCTTTGTGTGTTATAAAAATGTAGTTTATATATAATAAAATATTGTTCCGCACAAAAGAAAGCCACTGACATGCATGTGCATTTCTTAGTATGGAAGAGAAGGCTTATGTTATGGCCCTGGTGAACTGAAGAAAATTTGGATCACTATGGACAATGATTATTTCCAGGATTTTTAGTAGTTTGCCTTAAAGAATTTAGCAGTAATTAAAGCTAAAAATGTAATGAGCTAACATTAGTTTACAAGAATAAAGAAAGTATTCAGTTCTTTACTTCATTGCTTCTTTTACTAATATTTATGTAAAATGGGAAAATGTCAACCATTTCTATGTTGTGAAAGATTTCTTTTGTGTGCAATGTATGTATACATTGTGTGTGTGTATGCTTCTTTGTATATGTTGATATTTGTGTGTGTGTGTGTGTGTGTGTGTACTCACCTAGTTGTACTCACCTAGTTGAGGTTGCGGGGGTCAAGTCCGAGCTCCTGGCCCCGCCTCTTCACTGATCGCTACTAGGTCACTCTCCCTGAGCCGTGAGCTTTATCATACCTCTGCTTAAAGCTATGTATGGATCCTGTCTCCACTACATCGCTTCCCAAACTATTCCACTTACTGACTACTCTGTGGCTGAAGAAATACTTCCTAACATCCTTGTGATTCATCTGCATCTTCAACTTCCAACTGTGTCCCCTTGTTACTGTGTCCAATCTCTGGAACATCCTGTCTTTGTCCACCTTGTCAATTCCTCTCAGTATTTTGTATGTCGTTATCATGTCCCCCCTATCTCTCCTGTCCTCCAGTGTCGTCAGGTTGATTTCCCTTAACCTCTCCTCGTAGGACATACCTCTTAGCTCTGGGACTAGTCTTGTTGCAAACCTTTGCACTTCCTCTAGTTTCTTTACGTGCTTGGCTAGGTGTGGGTTCCAAACTGGTGCCGCATACTCCAATATGGGCCTAACGTACACGGTGTACAGGGTCCTGAATGACTCCTTATTAAGATGTCGGAATGCTGTTCTGAGGTTTGCTAGGCGCCCATATGCTGCAGCAGTTATTTGGTTGATGTGCGCTTCAGGAGATGTGCCTGGTGTTATACTTACCCCAAGATCTTTTTCCTTGAGTGAGGTGTGTAGTCTCTGGCCCCCTAGACTGTACTCCGTCTGCGGTCTTCTTTGCCCTTCCCCAATCTTCATGACTTTGCACTTGGTGGGATTGAACTCCAGGAGCCAATTGCTGGACCAGGTCTGCAGCCTGTCCAGATCCCTTTGTAGTTCTGCCTGGTCTTTGATCGAGTGAATTCTTCTCATCAACTTCACGTCATCTGCAAACAGGGACACCTCAGAGTCTATTCCTTCCGTCATGTCATTCACAAATACAAGAAACAGCACTGGTCCTAGGACTGACCCATGTGGGACCCCGCTGGTCACAGGTGCCCACTCTGACACCTCGCCACGTAACATGACTCGCTGCTGTCTTCCTGACAAGTATTCCCTGATCCATTGTAGTGCTTTCCCTGTTATCCCTGCTTGGTCCTCCAGTTTTTGCACCAATCTCTTGTGTGGAACTGTGTCAAACGCCTTCTTGCAGTCCAAGAATATGCAATCCACCCACCCCTCTCTCTCTTGTCTTACTGCTGTCACCATGTCATAGAACTCCAGTATGTTTGTGACACAGGATTTCCCGTCCCTGAAACCATGTTGGCTGCTGTTGATGAGATCGTTCCTTTCTAGGTGTTCCACCACTCTTCTCCTGATAATCTTCTCCACGATTTTGCATACTATACATGTCAGTGACACTGGTCTGTAGTTTAATGCTTCATGTCTGTCTCCTTTTTTAAAGATTGGGACTACATTTGCTGTCTTCCATGCCTCAGGCAATCTCCCTGTTTCGATAGATGTATTGAATATTGTTGTTAGGGGTACACATAGCGCCTCTGCTCCCTCTCTCAATACCCATGGGGAGCTGTTATCTGGCCCCATTGCCTTTGAGGTATCTAGCTCACTCAGAAGCCTCTTCACTTCTTCCTCTGTTGTGTGCACTGTGTCCAGCACATGGTGGTGTGCCCCACCTCTCCGTCTTTCTGGAGCCCCTTCTGTCTCCTCTGTGAACACTTCTTTGAATCTCTTGTTGAGTTCCTCACATACTTCACGGTCATTTCTTGTTGTCTCTCCTCCTTCCTTCCTTAGCCTGATTACCTGGTCCTTGACTGTTGTTATCCTCATGATGTGGCTGTACAACAGTTTCGGGTCAGATTTGGCTTTCGCTGCTATGTCATTTTCATATTGTCTTTGGGCCTCCCTTCTTATCTGTGCATATTCGTTTCTGGCTCTACGACTGCTCTCCTTATTCTCCTGGGTCCTTTGCCTTCTATATTTCTTCCATTCCCTAGCACACTTGGTTTTTTCCTCCCTGCACCTTTGGGTAAACCATGGGCTCATCCTGGCTTTTTCATTATTCCTGTTACCCTTGGGTACAAACCTCTCCTCAGCCTCCTTGCATTTTGTTGCTACATATTCCATCATCTCATTAACTGGCTTCCCTGCCAGTTCTCTGTCCCACTGAACCCCATTCAGGAAGTTCCTCATTCCTGTGTAGTCCCCTTTCTTGTAGTTTGGCTTCATTCGTCCTGGCCTTCCTGCTTCTTCCTCTGCTTGTAGCTCTACTGTGTATTCGAAGCTTAAAACCACATGGTCACTGGCCCCAAGGGGTCTTTCACATGTGATGTCCTCGATATCTGCACTACTCAAGGTGAATACTAAGTCCAGCCTTGCTGGTTCATCCTCTCCTCTCTCTCTTGTAGTGTCCCTTACGTGTTGGTACATGAAGTTTTCCAGTACCACCTCCATCATCTTAGCCCTCCATGTATCTTGGCCCCCATGCGGGTCCAAGTTCTCCCAATCGATCTCCTTGTGGTTAAAGTCACCCATGATCAGGAGCTTTGCCCTGCATGCATGAGCTCTTCTGGCCACTCTAGCCAGTGTGTCAACCATCGCTCTATTGCTCTCGTCGTACTCTTGCCTTGGCCTCCTGCTGTTCTGTGGTGGGTTATACATCACTGCTATTACCACCTTGGGACCTCCAGAGTGAAGCGTTCCCGCTATGTAATCGCTTTCTTTTCCGCTGTCTCCTCTCTCCAGCTCATCAAAATTCCAGCGATTTTTGATCAGCAATGCCACTCCTCCACCCCCCCTGTTCCCTCTGTCTTTCCTCAGGATTTGGTATCCCGTTGGAAAGATGGCATCTGTTATCATACCTGTAAGCTTGGTTTCTGTGAGAGCTATGATGTCCGGTGATGCCTCTTTGACTCTTTCATGCCACTCCTCCCACTTATTTGTTATTCCATCAGCATTTGTGTACCATACCTTCAGTTTCCTTTCCAACACTGTGGTTTGGGGGGCCTGTGAGGGTGGGAGACCTGGTAGCATACTGTGGGATTCTATAGCTCGGTGTTGGGTGGAGGCTGTGGGTATGGATTGTAGTGTGTGTTGGGATGGTGTGATAGGTTGTATGGTTCTGAGAATAGTTGTGTGTGTGCTTGCCCTTGCTGTTCTGTTCTGCTCTGACTGACCTCTGCTGGTTCCATCCTTGTCTCTTTTCCTAGCTCCTTTCGCTTTTTTGTCCTCTCCCTCAGCTGCTGTCGTTCTGATTGTGTTCTGTCTCTGTCTAGGAACACCCTCTACTACTCTTCCGAGTATTTCAATCGTGGTTTCTCTTGGAGGATCCTGTTCCGCACTGTTTCCATCCTGAGAATCAGCTTGATTGGTCGGTTTCTCCCCTTTGAGTACCCCCCTATTCTCTGAAAATTTACAATCTCGTCCATCTCTTCACCTATTTCCGTGATGATTTTCTCAATCTCCTTTTTTTCTTCCTGTTGCCTTTCAGTGTGTGTCCTTTCCTCTCTCTCCTGAAGCCCATGGATAAACACTGATTTTGCCCTTTCCTCCTCCCATTGCCTCACCCTCTGTGACTCTGGATCCTGCCTGTATGTGGTCAGTTTCTTCCTTGATTTTTCCAGTGGCTCTTGATAGCATGGTTGTGCCTCAGCATTCGACCTATCACCCTCTCCATCTGCAACCAGCTGTTCTTCCCTTTCACTCCTTGGCCCTCCTTGGCAGGCTGATATGACCTTAGCATAATTCATAATTCCTTCCTTCCTGTTCGGCCTCGCAGCTTCATATGCTGTGTCTTCTCTGGTCACTGCCCCTGTAACTCGCTTCAGCCTATTTATCTCAACTTCTAGGACCCTTATCTTGGCTACTGCAGTTTCGACTTGTGCCTCCCAATTCTTTGTCTCCTTCTCCAACCTCTTTTTCCAATTTCACAGAGAGCTCTTTCTCCATTTTTTCAGAAAGCTCTCCTAATTTTCTCTCCCACTTTTGTTCCATCCTTTTCCACTGCTCCTCCATCCACTCCTCCCTACCAGAACCATTCTCATCTGATCCTTGGTTCCTGCGAGTGTGTGTGTGTGTGTGTGTGTGTGTGTGTGTGTGTGTGTGTGTGTGTGTGTGTGTGTGTGTGTGTGTGAGTGTGTGTGTGTGTGTGTGTGTGTGTGTGTGTGAGAGCGAGTGTGAGAGCGAGTGTGAGAGCGAGTGTGAGAGCGAGTGTGAGAGCGAGTGTGAGAGCGAGTGTGAGAGCGAGTGTGAGAGCGAGTGTGAGAGCGAGTGTGAGAGCGAGTGTGAGAGCGAGTGTGAGAGCGAGTGTGAGAGCGAGTGTGAGAGCGAGTGTGAGAGCGAGTGTGAGAGCGAGTGTGAGAGCGAGTGTGAGAGCGAGTGTGAGAGCGAGTGTGAGAGCGAGTGTGAGAGCGAGTGTGAGAGCGAGTGTGAGAGCGAGTGTGAGAGCGAGTGTGAGAGCGAGTGTGAGAGCGAGAGTGAGAGCGAGAGTGAGTGTGAGTGTGTGTGTGTGTGTGTGTGAGTGTGTGAGTGTGAGAGAGAGAGTGTGAGTGTGAGAGAGTGTGAGTGTGAGTGTGAGAGTGTGAGTGAGAGAGTGTGAGTGTGAGAGAGTGTGAGTGTGAGAGTGTGAGTGTGAGAGAGTGTGAGTGTGAGAGAGTGTGAGTGTGAGAGAGTGTGAGTGTGAGAGTGAGTGTGAAAGTGTGAGAGTGAGAGTGTGAGAGTGAGTGTGAGAGTGAGAGTGTGAGAGTGAGTGTGAGAGTGAGAGTGTGAGAGTGAGTGTGAGAGTGAGTGTGAGAGTGAGTGTGAGAGTGAGAGTGTGAGAGTGAGAGTGTGAGAGTGAGTGTGAGAGTGAGAGTGTGTGAGAGTGTGTGAGAGTGTGTGAGAGTGTGTGAGAGTGTGTGAGAGTGTGTGAGAGTGTGTGAGAGTGTGTGAGAGTGTGAGAGTGTGAGAGTGTGTGAGAGTGTGAGTGTGTGAGAGAGAGAGAGAGAAAGTGAGAGAGAGTGAATATTTGTCTGCATATGAAAAAAAAATGCTAGAGCAGAACCTAGTCAAATCTTGGAAATAGCATAAGGCTGCCATTCAGTAATATTTGACAAGCAATTCTCATGGAGTTGACTAAAAAAAAAAAAATCAGTGTGTGTAAGACTAATTTTCAGGTTTGTTCTCGCATTTATATAATGGAAACCAAGACATTCATTTTAATGAAACTTGTACAGATTATTCTCCTATCAGAGGATATACTATAGTAAACCATAACAGTACAAAAACAGTGGAATTCAGCTTAATATTTAATATTTGTTGTAAGTTTTAGATAAAAATCAGTAGCTCCAAAATGGCTAAAGGGAATTGCACAGAAACATAAACTGGGAATAGTCTACATAACATTGACAGAAGGGCACCTACAAATACCAATATTTTCACGAACCTTTCCCTAATTACGGTGTACCAGCAAAAAATTTTGAAGCCAGTCAGATGAGGTGTTCTCAAGTTATAAACAAAAATTTTGGAGGAAGAAAAAAATTCAGACAATCACTTTAAAGTACCTTTTTGGGGATACCTAAAAAAAAAATTTCTAGTCTGTTAATCAAAATTGCTGTCTTTGCTTACCAAGGCATAATATTCTGTTGCAGAATTTCAGAATCAAGTCTGAACCAGGGTCCTCTGATAACCACTTCCACACAACAGTCATTGTTCCACTTCATTCTCTAAAACAATTAAATTATAACTGCCACCAAAATTATGATGTAACATTTACTCGTTTTTCATTGAAACGTAAAAATAATAATGAATGCACGATAAATATGCGACTAAGGAATTTCTTTGTTTTATACAAATGCTGTGTGGCTGGTTAAGAAAACTATTTACTCAAAAGCTTTTTTTTGTTATGTGGGCAGTTGACGTTGATATATAATATGTATCTGATTCATAATATATTCCATTTGAAGGTAAAATAATGTAAATTGTACATAGTGTAGCCTAAGCAAATAATTGCATTTTGAGACTTATGAGGACACTTTTAAAGATTTGTATGTATATGACATTTGTAGCATCTGGGTTAAAGGAGCATCTCTTCTCTGTAAATGGCTCAGGTGCTTTGGCCTGCTTCTTTACTCAGTCTTTCATATCCTTCTTAAGTGTGTGAAGCATCAAATGAGTCTTATCACTGACACTTGTATGTACAGTATGTGTGTGTTTGTACAGTAAAAGATGTGCTAAATATATACAGTAAAGGATTGTAACAGTTCAGTGGAGTGACAGGATTCCAATCCATGATTTGGCAGCTTTAAGATTGTGAATCCAGTGCTCAGCCACTTACTACACTGTTCTAGTGGTTGAGCATTAGACACCAGAACACAGGTTTGACTCCCCTCATTTCACTGAGCAGTTAAAAATGTTGCTTAGTCAGGTGAGTGGAGCAGCTTGCATATTTTCTAACTGGTTAAGATGTATGAAGCCGAAGCACCCCACCATCTCCCTGCCAGATGTTAATATGGTATAGGGTTTTGCAATCTTAGATTTCATCTTATTATTTCTAATATAAAGAATATAACAAATTGTTGTTCTTGTCCCCACTTTATGATGTAGCAATAAAAATTTCCATGTACACTTGTCTCTTGTTACCATCTTTTACTTTTTATTCTCTTATATTCCTACCTGCTTGTGTATTGTATTATGGGTTCTTTCCCAAGATGATTATGAAAGTCATTGTTCTTGTAACAAAGTCTGTTACACAGGTTATGATGCCATGCATGATAGTATATTGGAATTTTATACTTTGGAATGGCAGGGCCCTTACTGATTTCTCTGATGAAATAAATAAATAAATAAATATAAATATATATATTACATTTATTTATTTTATTTCAGTTGACTGTCGGATAACATGGTAGTTATATTTCTTAGAAAAAAAGGGGAGGGGGGGGCGTGTAATAAAAAATGTGTGTAAATTAAACGGAAGAATTTAAGGGAAAAATAAAAAAAAAAAAAGTGTAGGTCCCAAAATTGGTAAAAGCAATGGTAACAATATAATTGTAAGTTAATGTGATGTGCATCAGCCCAAGATCCCCCATTCACGTCTCGCCTAGCAGACAGAGGTGCCTTATTGTTGGGTTGTCCCACTTGTTGCAGCTGTATAGGGGTTATAAAGGAGGGGTTAAAGGAGTTTGGGTGCATATAAGAGGGGTTAGAGCAGTTGGGATGAGGGGTTTTTTAATGTGGGGGGTTGGGGACTGCTGTTGTGGGAAATGGTAAGTGAATAGCAGAGGCAGGAGCTAGAGGCTGTTGTTTGGAGATGCTGGGTGGTTGAGGGTTGTGTGGCGGGGTGGGGGGGTGAAAGCTGGAAGCAACGAGGTGGAGTGATGGTGACCATGTGGGTGGTAGTTTCGGTGGCCTGGTGTGAATAAACCCAGTGAAAAGCAGAGTTGTGCTGTGGGCACAATACAGGAGCACTCTTCCAATGTCTGTGGCCCCAGACTATTCAACATTTTACCAGAAAATATCAGAAACACTGCTGGGACAATTGTAGAAGTTTTCAAATGAAACTGGACAATTATCTTCAACTGCCAGATTAACGAGACTGTGATGGATATGTGGGTCAGTGGGGCAGCAACAGCCTGACTGACCAGGCAAGCACCAAATGAGCATGGCCCAAGACTGGGCTCTGGGAGTAGAAAAACATTCTGAACTCATCAAAGGATGATGGGTGACTGGGTGGGTGTGTTGGGTTGGTAATGTAAGGGGTAAATGAGGGTGGTGGATGGCCATGTGAATAAGTGTGTGGATAGCATGTTAGGGTGTGCAAATTTTGCTGAGGGAAAAAAGAGCTGTTTTGGAGAGAGAAATTAATAAAGTGAGAAACCCAGGAGAGCAAATGGACTTAGCAGTTAAAAATTCAAGAGGGGAGATATTACAGCAAGAGGTGGGAAAGATGGAGAGGATATTATGAAGAGTTGTTGAATGTTAGTGATGAAGGGGTGGAAGTGATTTCATTCATGGGGCATGGGGAAATAACATATAGGAATGAGGAGGAACCTGAGGGAAAAAGTGGGAAAAGTGCACAAGGTGGGTAGATTGAAAGGGAGTAAAGTGGCTGGGATAGATGGGGGTTAAGACACAGATGTTAAAAGCTGGTGTGGATATAGTGTTGTAGTGGTTGGTGTATTTATTCATTATATAGTGTTGAAATGGTTGGTGTGTTTGTTTATTATATAGTGTTGCAGTGGTTGGTGTGTTTGTTCATTATATAGTGTTGTAGTGGTTGGTGTGTTTGTTAAATATATGCATGAGAGGAGGAGGTACCAGGGGACTAGTGGAAAGCATGAATAGTTCCCTTTTATCGGAGAAACAGGGACAAGAGAGACCATAAGAGTTATAGGGGATAAGCCTGCTGAGTGTATCAGGTAAAAATTAAGGTAGAACTATTACCGAAAGGGTTACTAGTAAGATAGTAAGATTGCAGGGAGGATCTAGGATGGGTAGGGGATGTGATGTGCAGACCAAGTGTTTCCATTTAAGCAGATAAGTTAGTACTTGGATAAAGGTATAGAGCAGTTTCCTGTATTTTGGATTTGGAAAAGGCATACGATAGGGTGGATAGGGGAACCATGTGGCAGATGTTGCAAGTGTATGGAATAGGAGATAGGTTACTAAAAGCAGTTAAAAGTTTTTATGCAGCAAGTGATTCTCATGTCTTATGGTATGTTGGAGGTAGGGGAACTATTGCCCAGTGAAATTAGAACAAAGACAGGGATGTGTTATGTCGCTATGGTTTTTTTAACATATAGATGGAGTTGTGCAAATGTGATGTCGTAACATCACATTTTCACTGAATCTCGAGAGTGCAAGTCCAATTTTCTTAAGTGAAATTTACTCTCAACCATCTCTGTTTATTTTTAATTATAGCATATTGTATCCTAAACTGATATAAATATTAGAGAAAATGTTGCATAGGAATAGAGCTAAGGGCACTTGAAGACAGTAATGTTCAGCATTTTCCATAAACTGACCACAGCCATTGCTAATGGTTTATGATGAAGCTAATAATTTACAGTATTGCTTTTAAAACTTATGGGCAAAACCCAACCCCCTGTACTAACTAGCACCACAAGTAGAGAGTGAGGCGAGGGAGTTAGTGGTTCATGTGTCTCAAAATGGTCTACTTTGTTTCTTTGCTACACTAAATCTTCACGTGTTGCATCTTGCTGAACTGCATATTATTTGTTTCTACCTATACTTTAGCCTGTAATATTACAGTAATGATGTTTGTAAAGTACTGTAATCCTTTCACCTTTCACACTTGTCTTATGATGCAAGATTGCATACACTATATGCTTTTTTTTTTTTTTTTTTTTTTTTTTAAACTATTTTCACTAACATTGCTATTTAGTGCACATGTATAGAATGTTTATTGTCTGTAGTACTTTAGCTTTGTGTAAACAGTAAGAACTCAAAACTTTCATGAATGTTCTTCATTCACCATCTTGCAGTGAATGAAGGATTCATATATAATGCTGTTCTCATTACAGTCATTGTCCCTTTTATGGGGGTTTGATAAAATAAATAAAATAAAATATTATCTATGAATTACAATGTTTTATAATCATGACTTACATAGATAAGTCCCTAGTTATGCAATGCATTTTGGGCAAATTAAGAATAACTTAGGGCTGACTTAATAATACTAGTCTAAAGCTATCTTAAATGATATAACATCAATAAGTTTAGTTGCCTGAGGATAAATTTGCTAATACTGTACATTATAATTGCTAAGAGTAATAATATTTTGTCTTATAAAAGCAGTGCTAATATGAGCAGAGAGTAAAATAAAGCAGTAGTGGCAGTCATTCTAGGTAGGCATGACTGGCCCAAGAAGTGCACAAATATGAATCAGGCCACTAAAAAGGCATTAGGTAAATTTGGCATATGTAATTGATCTTAATGAATCACATCATATTAAAGTGTTCTTTGATAATATCATTGAAGCTATTAGTATATAGGGAATGTTTAGAAGACTGCTAATGAGTTCCATATTTTTGGATTTCCAAGCTGGGCTGACCCAAACACGTGGGATGTGAAATATGTATTTATTTTTTGTATTGTGTCTGTACATTCTGTCACAGCTTTCTAGGAAGAGCTTTAAGTTAGGGTTTGTATTTGCATTAAGTGTCCTGTGCATATAGTAAGTACAGTAGTAAATGTGGATGTGCTGTATGCTTAGTAGATTTAGACTTTTGAATAGCAGGGATGTGTGTTGCCTGGAATGAGAATGATTAATCATTCTAACAGCAGATTTTTGTTGAATCACAATACATTTTAAATGATTTACTGTTGTAGATCCCATGCACACATGTATAATAAGTGTGTTAGGATAGATTAGGGAGTAGTACAAAATTATTAATCTTTGAGGTACATAGTGTATTTTCCAAAGAACTGGAGGTACCCTTCCCTTTGAATCTGACCTAGTTACCTCCCATCCCCTTGGTGCTATATGACCCCTATACAGAATTAGTTTTAATCCCAATACTCTCTGTTACTGGTCATGTAAAATCATGGTGTTTCTGTAATTAGTAATTGTTGATTTGTTTTGCACCTAATTTTCATATGGCATTGCTAATTATCACTGTTTTAGATATGTACATTATAAAATGTTAATGAATATGAGGTATTACTACTCCTTTCAAGAATAAGTCATAATTGAATTTTTGAATATATTAGTTAAAAACATTGCAAACAAGATTAAATGCCTTCTAAAGAGTGATTACAGGAATTGCAACTCTACTATACCCCATCTCCTTTCAAATTAGTATTATTTTTTTCTGCTTTAGGGTCAACCTTGAAGATGTCATACATCATACTGATAAAAAGGAGGGGAGGGGGGGTCGACATATTTTCAAACAATTGAAAGCTTTACACTGAAGATTATAAAAGAGCATTGTAATAGGCCTACTGGCCATGCTAAGCAGGTCTTAGTCTCACATAACCATTCCACTCTTACAGTTTTCACCCCCAAACCAGTGCTTTCCTATATAAGAATAAAAACAAGACTAAAGCAGCTCTGTAGTAGGCCTGCTGGCCCATGCTAGGAAGGTCCAGTGAATTGGCTGTTACCATTCATGCATCTGTTCAGCCCATCTTTAAAGCTACCCAAATTATTTGCTTACTGGTGCTTTCTGGCAGTTTGTTTCACTAATATACAACTCTCTTGCAAAGCCAGTGTGTTCCTTTATCCTTCCTAACTTTATTTCAGTGCTTTGAGTTTTATTTTGTTTAGATATATTTTAGATTGTTTGGAGTGACATCTGAACTGTCATATCTGGGTGCTTCTGCAAAGACAGTGATTATGTGTGAATGATGGTGAGTGTTTCTTTCTTTTTTAGGTCACCCTGCCTCGGTGGGAGATGGCCAATGCGTTGAAAAAAAAGAAATAATTTTCTTTATATCTCATGTATATAAATAATCAATAGAATGCAATAAGATCACAGTAAACAGGTGATATTACAATATGCAAATTAGCCACTGACAAAAAATAGTGAATTTCCAAGCACTTTTGTGAATTCTCACATTATCAGTATCAAAGTTTCAGTTCCTTGATAATGTGAGAAATCACAAAACCAGTTGTAAATTCACTATTTTTTTCACAGTGGTTATTTTTCATTCAACAGAATGTGTAGTATTGCATCAGTATTTTGACTGTCGAGTAGGCCAGCCATTACAATACTGTACAAATAACCACAATTGTTGGAGGGTGGAGTTAGGTTAAACTACTCCATCCCTTTGTGGTTTAATTTAATACTTTTATATGATTACTACTACTACCACCATGCAATTCTGTGAATAGGTTAGATAAATAAGTAATAAAGTGGGAATGGGTGGGTGCGAGTAGAACCAGCCTAATCAGAAGGATCTATTTCAGTCCTTCTCTGTTCTTACTCTTGTTAGATTTTTTTGTAAGGAACAAGCAATGCTTCACGCTTGACTTTGATATAGTAATTCCAACACAACATCAGCTTTAGTAGAGATCAAGATTTTTCCATAAGTTATTTTACCCCTTTTTTCATATATACTACTTGATTGTTAGGCTAAACTTGAACAAAATAAAACATTAGATTGGGTAGCTTTCTTTTTGTTTTGTGTACTAAGCACAACTGACCTTAATACAGTGACTAGCACAATACCAAAACCTGGCACAGCACTTCTTTGATAAATGGAATTACATACAGGGCACAGTACAGTGTTTAAAGGCTTCATATAATAATTGTTTATGTGGTGTAGTTTATTATCAATATATCAAACTGGTGGATGTTTTTTAATAGGCATATGATGGTAATTATACCTTCCTCTTCAGTGTAAAATAATTTGTATATGTCTCGTGTCTCAAGTCAATCTTGTGATGACCACAGTGCGTTGAGTCTCAGTTATATATACACTTCAGATTTTGACCTTACAGTGTACTGTGTGGCTTTTGAGAAAAATGAATGGCCTAACACAAAGAGTATTGAAAGAAAATGTTTTATCTTTGTACTACAAAGGATTAATTCTTAGGATTATATAGATGACTTATTGCACACTGCTTTAATATTTCTTTTGTTCTCTTACTGCCCAGTATGTAGCTTACAGTAGATCATACTTATATTAATTTAAAGGTGAATTGTATTCTGAGCAAAAAAAAAAAAAAAGAAAATCATTCAGCTAACTAGAATTATTTTATTAAAATAAAACAAAAAGTTACATGTACTTAGTTGTTATAATGTAACTCAGACTACATGTTGCCAGTCTTTCTTAGATTATGTAGACTAGGCTTATTATATGGCACAATGTATAGTATTATATTTCTCTTAGAATTTTGAATGCTTTTTTCCTCAGTTTTTCTTCTCTAGTTCTGTGTTTTTATTTCCTTTTCAGATCTGTGCCAGAGACGTTTCAAACTATTTTTGGTTCCCTAAACTCCCCAACCAAGTAACGTAAAGCCTTCAGTCAGTAAATAGCTGATCAACTGTGTTTTTTTGCCTTGGGTTGTAGTAAGAGATTTTTTAATCATTCAAACTATTCAATATGAGAAGCATAGTGTTACCAAACACTATACAATCTTCATGCATTTAGAGAGTGAACTTCAATACATATTACCATTTTGTATCTGCCTAGTCCAGGCAGCAGAGGCTTGTACTAGCACCACAGATCAGTAGAAGAGTGGCAGTAAGTGTTGCCTGCTGTGCTTTACCATCGTGTTTTAACATACTTCAGCATCGCCACACTCTTATTTGCCCAGTTTTTAGTACAAGTTTTTCTCATGACCCTTACTGTTTTCCCCATATTACAAGAACTTTAAAGCTAATTCCTGTTTCAAGGACAACTGTGCCTTGACTTGTTTGGAAATGTAGCTGTGTATTGAGAAACAAAGTTACAATAGTTAGCTGCACAAATTTCCTTGATTTTTTGTACAAAAAAATAGACTGTATCTGATAGTTTGTAATTGTCATTTATATAGAGTATCATAAAAAATAATAAAGATTAGAAAATATAAATGGTTTTTAAAGATAGGGCAAGAGAGTTTGATTTAAGCTTAGCTTCTTTGCTCTGTACAATTATGTGCATCATATTGCTGAATGGTTGAGCTGTTCTGAGTGATAAGTTACTAGTTTACTGCTATTCATTGCTTGATTTTTTTTTTAGATCTTGCCAGTAGTAGTTAGTTTATTGTGCATTCCATATCCATCCTGTGAACAGTAGCACAAGAGCATATGGGGTAATCTAAACCAAGTATCACAAAAAAAGTGATGCTACAACAATAATATTTAATTTTAATATATGTTGGTTATGAAGAGATGCCAGCTACAATTTTTGAAGTATATAATGTATAAACTTTTGACAAGGTTGGAAGGTTTAATCCATCAAATTTTGTCAAAACTTTACCTAAATGTATTTTCAGTTTAATTGTATAATACAGAGTCTTCTATTACAATGGAACCTCGGATTTCGTCTGGTGTTGATATCGTACAATTAAAATTTTGATCACTTTTTTGGGTGAAATTTTACCCCGGGTTTCGTACCTCCACTCGGAAATTGTCTGTACCAGACGTGTCCACCTGGGCCGCTCATACGTTTATGATACTAATACGTAATAATAATCACTCTTGGGCACATTAAATGTCTTATTTTAGGTTAATATAGACATTTTCATTAATCCATCAATGATATCTTCTTCAAAATTATAGAAGAAACACGTTACATGGCATATAGCATGCCTTTGTTACTCGTTCACTAAGAGTGTCCCTCTAGTCTTAACACCATAGTAATAATACTAATACATAATAATAATCACTCTTGGGCACATTAAATGTCTTAGGTTAATATAGACATTTTCATTAATCTATGATATTTTCTTCAAAATTATACAAGAAACACACTACATAGCATACAAACATGCAGTGTTTATATGCTATGGAGGTGTGCTAGCCTTTACGTTTTCTCTGGTCCATCATCAGTGAAAATGTATATGACTCTGCGTTGGCCCAGTCACCGCCCTTAACCCGTAAACGGTCCAAATGTATATATACGTTTTTTCAACATTTGATAATATGTAAAAAGAGTAGATCTTTTTTTTTTTACATTTGAAAACGTGTAAAAAACTTTGATCTACTTTTTTTTTATATATACATGTATTTGAAAATATGTAAAAAAAACTTAGATCTACTTTTGGAGCACTACGCACGTGAACGTAGATCTGCTTGGACCGTTTACGGGTTAATACATAACGCTTTTGTTTACAATTCTCGGCATGAATTATTCATTACTTTAGCTTTGTTGATGATAGCACCTAAAGGTAATTATTAGAAATGATTAAACTCAGTGAACATGGTATGTTGATGGTAATAATATGGCTCTGAGCTGCATTAAATGTGTAGCTAGAATGTTGAAGAGTTGGTGGAGAAATATCACCCTAACAAAGCTGTTGCAAGCCATGTCTGGTCCAGTGACTCTCAAGCTGGTCCTAGTGCCAGTAAAAGACAAAGAAGGGAAGTAACCCCAGATGAGGCTTTGATACCTGAAATCCTTATGGAGGGGGATTCCTTTTCCAAACAATAACCTCCCCTCCTCGCTGTCTTCCATATGCCAATAAGTCTCTTCAGTAAAGGTAAAAGTGATTTAACCCTTTCAGACTTGTTCTCAGGGTCGCCAAATTTAAAAAAAAAAATTACTTTTTCTTATGAAAAGATAGAGAATCTTTTCCCAATCATAATGACACCAAAAGTATGAAATTTGATGGAAAACTTACGGAATTATGCTCTCGCGAAGTTAGCGGTCTCGACGATGTTTACGCATCGGCGATTTTGCCCACTTTGAGTCCTATTTTCGGCCAATTCCAGTGTACTAGTCGACAAAAATCATAACCATTTTGCTAGAACTCCATTTTTTCTATCGAATGAGTACAAGAAACCACTCGTTTACCAATTTCAACTATCCAATAAAGTGGTCAGAATTTAGCAATTTTCCCAATTTCACACAAATTTCAAAAGATGCCAATTTCCAAATAGGGTCCAGAATAAACAAGAAAGACATTCCTGGCACTAAAATAACAAGTTCTCTGTTTGTTAGCCACATCCCCAGGCCCCTCTTATATTTCTTTGGCTTTCCACTTCGAATTTTTATTCTTACAAAAAATAGAAGATTTGCTGTTGTGAAAGAATATTAGACTCACCAGGTGACGTGTATTGGACGCTTGGCATGATTTGTTTACTTTTGAACTTTGGTAAAAATTGAACATTTCTGCTACTTTGAGCTCAATTTCAAGGTACTTTTCATTGTAAAACCAGTCAAAATCATCTCAAGTTCTGTAATATGTCTTTCATTCGATAAAATGAGACCAGGAAAACTAGAATACAACAATAAATACCATACAAAAATACAGTGCAAAGTCGCTGTTTTAATCCAAAAACACGGTCAAAGATTTTTTTTTCTCATTATGCACTGTGTGCTGCAGGATTTTTTTTTTTATACTGCACACACTGACCACATAGACCCATTCTTTCATATGTAGGCCTACCAGCTTTCTCTCACTAGATTTGAGGGCGCTAGAATTTAGGCGTACTAGTACGTGTACGTCAAAAACCCTGGTGCGTAAGCTGTACTAGTACAGTACGTCCGAAATCCTGAAAGGGTTAAATGTTCATTTATCCATTAAAATTAGTCATTTATATTTATTTCTCATTGTTTTCTGAGCGTAAAACTATAGTTATTCTCTATAAAATGTATTTTTTGTCAATATTTTTGGGTGTCTGGAATGGATTAATTGGATTTACATTATTTCTTATGGGAAAGATTACTTCGGTTTTTGTCCTTTTCGGATTTCGACCGACCTTCTGGAACAGATTAAGGATGAAAACCGGGGTTCCACTGTATTTTTATTATTTTCTTAAGTTTCTGTATTATTGTACTATTATTATTTTTATGCTGAACTTCAGATTCTTTATTTCACAGTTTTTGTAGTATGTGTTCTATTTTTTTTTTTTCTTTAAATTTTGAAGTAGAGTAAAATCGAACTGAATACTATTGTTATTAACGTGTATAGGTGATCATATGTTCATTTCATTTCATAATGTTAATTGTAGCAGCCACAGAAATATTGTTAATAATAGGAAACTTGCAACTTCTTAGAAGTATCCTTTCCCATATTCTGGAAGATTATTGATCTTCCTTTTGTGTTATACATAGCACTGAGTTAATTTGTTCATTTATTAGTAAGATATTCCCAGTAGGAGAGGGATACCTTATAGTATTGCTGTGTTAATTTAATGTTTTATCGTGCCGCTTTATTTTTGGATTAGATCTTAAAAGCGGCTTTGTTTTGACTTGAAACGTACAACATTGAAGTTCATTAAATGGAGTTTCCTATTGAAATTGCCCAGTATTACTTCTTGGTGGTTGTTCTGGAAAGTAATTTTTCATTTATTTTAGGAGGTGAGGAGGAGGGGGGAAAGGGTCTTCATCTCTCTCTGCTGAAGTTATAGTAAATAAGGGGGACTACACACTCACTACATATATTCACTACCATATAAAGTGCTGAATAGTCTCAGTTTAAAGTTCATGCTCAGAAAGTTGATGGAGAGCTTCCTGAGAGTTGAAAGGTTGACTATGGCAACTGGCCAAAACCTTTACATCAGAAATGTACTCTCTTCTTTCGGCTGATATCCATATTGCTACTATATCTGCCTCATTTGCTGTACCGGTAATCTCAGACTTAATACACACTGCATAAAATTCAACCAGTAATTCCTTACATCTTATCATCATTTACAGTGAATGTTGACCATTATGCATCATTAGCAGACAAATAAACGTTATCTTTTATTGGATCCCTGACCATGCAAGACTTCAATGAAAAGAAACTGCAGACTCACTGGTCCAGTTTGCATTTCAGGACCATTCAAGTCTCCTGTGGCAACTGCCATTCTCTGACTGCAACAAAGTAGTTGAACATCCAGATTTGGGAATTAGGCTCCTTGAGGTCCCCTCAAACTCAGAAATCTGTGAATATTGTACCTTTAAATTTTGTTTTTGTTTTTCAGAGGTTATATATCTCTAAATATTGCTTTAGCCTTTAGCCTATTGTGTTAGCTCCATGTTTACATATTAATAATGCCTATATAATTAGTACACCAGGCATTTTTCAGTGCAGTAAGGTGACCTGAAAAAAGAGGAAATACATTCATTGTCGCTCATTTGGTCACTCTTACCAGAAGTGTGCTGACATAATTCAGTTGGCCTTCCAAACTTCAATATCCCTATTCCTCCTCCAGTGTGCAGGCACTATACCTCCCACCTCCAGGATTTTAAGTCCAGCTTACTAGTTTTCTTGAATCCCTTCATAAATGTTAACTTGCTCACACTTGCTCATGTCAAGTCATATAAACCACCTGCCTCCACTCACTCCTATCTAACATGCTCACAATCACCTGTTGGATGCCTGCATAATATTTCCATCAACTCACAAATAGCCCACATTTAGGAAACTACTGTACAAATTTCCTTTCCTAAGTTTGGGTGAACTGTTCCAACATGAGATATTGTCATCTTTAATTCCTTATAAAACTTGAGTGTAACACGGGAGTATAAGGAATAGTTTGTTTTGATTAGTGTATCTTTTGTCACTAAGTAGGGGGTGGGGGAGGAACAACACATACAGTATTCATTGTCATTTTTAAGCCTTATATTGACAACATTCTTAAGTAATTATGCTATACTTCTGTAGATATATGATTTTGGCCAATAACTTAAAAAAATACATCATTTAAAACCGCTTTAATAGTGGCATACATTTGCCTTAATGTTATACATCAAAATTTTTTTGCCTCCTGATCAAGTGTTGAAAATTTATATAAATAATTGTTGTACAATAGCCCTGCCATCTGTTGTATAATTTTGTGTACCTTATTTTAATCCAGTGATAAATTTCACTTATCTGCAGTCTGGCAGCACTGCATTACTTTAGTGTTCATCCACCTTTCTCAGCTCTCAGGATCCACCAGGATCACTCATGAAAGTCTTCCCTGATCACCACTAGTTTGTTTACTTACACTAAGCTAGCTTTCTAGTGTGATCAAAATCATATTTTACTCAATCTCATTTATATTATAAAGGTTATGTTATGTGCCCAGTGGGCAAAGTGATGAGGACAAGCTCCCCAGGGAGAGAATGACATGCTAAATGGGCAGAGTATGATGAGAACAAACATCCAAGGGAAAGAATGATGTGCCCAGTGAGTAATGTAATTCTCCCATTTTAATTCTTAATGATCAATATGCTTAAATCTCATTTTAAAGAATAGTTTAAGAATGACTGTTAGTGGTAACTGGTATGCTGCACCAGAACATATTTAGATAATTTACTGTAGCTATTGTGATTATAAAATTTTTTTACATACAGTATAAAGAATTCACAATGGTTGCATCTTCATGAAAACAGTATTGATCTATAACAGAGACAAATGATGGGTTCCTCATGGAAAGAAATTACCAAATACAGAAATATCTTTGAAGATGTTCATGACTTTGTAATAATATAGCTTTAAAATGTAGTGTACTTATTTAGCAATGTTTGTTAAGGACTTTGCATTAAACCACTTAAATATATATATGATTCTTCAGACTTATAATATTAATGTTATGCCAGCATGATTGATACTGCTAATGGGAACAAAATGAGAACCACCACTAATACCACATCACATCATAATACATACACACTGTATTTTCAAGAATTTACAGTATATCACATAACTGTTTTTTAATGAATGTTGTATGTGTAAAATCCAGCAATGTAAATCTTTCATATGTATAAAACACTGAGATGAATATTTTAAATGAACAATTTCAATATCTAATCACTTGATTTTCTAACACTTTCTATACTCTGTTTTCTTTTAGAAACTATATGCCTTTACTTTTTTTATCATTAATCACCAACATACAAAAGAGGGGTTGAACCAGACATTACTGCATAATTATACTTAACACTTCAAATCATACAAGTTGAAAATTAAAATTTACAAATGTTACATTCCTAGAATCCTTGTGAAATCTGAATTTGTGAATAATACCTCTTCAAGGGGGGCTCCTTGGCATGGTGAAGAGGCTCTTGGTCTGAGGAATTAGACCTGTCGGTCTACTTCCTCAGACCGAACCTAATTACCCCCCAATCCCCCATTCCCTATCCCATCCTCCCCTTTTTCCTTTCCTCCTCCTCCTCCCCACCCCTCCCTTTTGCCCTTCCTTTTTGGCCTTTTTTTTTTTTTTTTTTTTTTTTTTTTTTTTTTTTTTTTTCCCACAGGCACACTAGTTCCTAGGTAGGGGAAAGGGTACCAGGGTCCATCCCATTCCGTTGAGGTTCTTGGCGGTGGCGTAGTTTGCCGTGGAATCTGGATTGCCTGGGGATGTCCTGATCCCTCTCCGGTATCCCGGAGGGTGGCTTTGGGTGTCTCTCGGGCGACGGGTGTATCTCTGGAAGCCACCTTTCGGATTCCGGGGGTGGTGGCCGAAGGAGGTATGCTTTGTGGCGGATTTCTGGCCTCCCTCTCTTTTATCCACCGAGGTAGCTCGGCAGATGTGAGGTTGCTATCCCGGATTGCCGGTTTACTGGCATGATGGGTAGGGTATGGCACGGGTTCCATGCTGCATCTGCGCTACTTGCGGTGCTGAGGTCCTCTTGGGCGCAGAGGGAGATTTCTGGCCCTTTCATTCCTCCTAGGAACTATCCCTCCCCAGTTCCCCCTTTTTTTATTCTTTTTCTATTTTTATTTTCTTTTCTTCTTTCTTTTTTTTTCTTAAAAACAAAAAGAAAGAAGTAACCTAACCATGGCAGCTCTAGTCCATGAACCTGCTACCCCCAGGCCCCTTCTTGATACCGCACCCCATTCTGACCCCGCCTCGTCTTTGGACCACTCTTCAGACACTCCTCATGCCTCTGTACCTCTTGCCGGTGCTGTTTCCTCACCCGCTTCAGGTACTGAGGCCTCGACTGACTCCTTCGATTTATCTGACCTTCGCTCTCCTCTGACTATGCTTCCGGCCTCTCCCTCTACGGTGCGGCAATTTTCGAATCGCCGGCCCGTTCCACGTCGGACCAACTCTGGTCCCACGCCTAAACGACAACGACAATTACTTGCTGATGATACTTCTCCACCTTCTTGTTCTTCTCAGAAAAGATCGACACGTCCTTCACTACCTTTCCACGCTCAGTTTCAGACTGCCCAATGGACTAAATTCTTCACTTTACGACTGACTTCCTCTACTGCCTATCTTTCTGACCACAGTATTGGCAAGGCATGTTGGTAAAGATATTTCTTTTCATGCTCTTAAGAGCGGTACGCGCATCGTCACCGTACAGAATGCTACCCAGGCTCATGAGCTTTCTCGTCTTTCCCATATCGATACTGTTCCTGTAACTATTGAAAAGCATCATTCCCTCAATTCTTGTAGTGGTACCGTCATTCTGCCCCATACCATAGTTCAACAAAATTTCCAGACATGTGGCACTGACATTCTTGAACAGCTGGAACTCCAAGATCTCCCAATCCTCAAGGTAGACACTTACGTTCTTCCTGCCCGTGGGCGGAGACGATACCCTAGCAATGTGGCTCGTTTAACTTTTGACAGCCGTGAACTCCCATCCTCAGTTTATGTAGCAGGACATCGGTTACAAGTTCGAAAGGTGATCCCTACACCGCAACAGTGTAGAAATTGCTGGCGATTTGGCCATCCAGCGAAATATTGCAGATCTGTTGCCGAATGCCCAGTCTGTGGTGCCGATGACCATTCTAATACGTCTTGCAATCGACCTCCCTCTTGCCTTAATTGTCATGAGGCTCACCCTTCGTACTCTCGCCATTGTCAAGTCTACTTAAACGAGTGGGAAATCCGTTACCTCAAAGAGGCAGAAGGTCTCCCTTATGCCATGGCAGTTTCTCATCTCCGCCTCCAAGAGAGACTACCTCGTGTTTCTTATTCCCGTGTTTCAAAACGTCCCCCCACTTCTGGTATCCCATCTTCTGCACCCACCTCTGTGGTTACCTCTCCCATAGTCACTCCTGTAGCTAATTCTTTTGCTGTCCTCGGCTCAGACGTCCCTACTTCAACGTCTCAGTCTGATCTTGCTTCTTCGTGTTCTCTCTCACAAGCCTCAGTAGCGACGAGATCTCGTATGACACCTCCTCCCAATCGTCCCTCTACTTCTCAAAAGTCAAAAAAAGGTCCGTTAACACCTCCTACCCATCTTCCACCTCCTCATTTTCCCTTCCCTGTCTCTGTACCTGGTTCTCCCCCTCTCACTGGCTCTGTTACAAGTGTAGAGGTTCACCCTCCTCCTCATACTGTACCTTCCTCCCCTGTTCCCTCCCAAGTTTCTTCCTCTTCTGCCACCTCCCAGGTTTCTGCCTCTTCTGTCCCCTTCCACGCTTCTCCAGTTCCCTCCACCCTTTCGCCTTCCCCTACCTTGGTACAGTCCATTACAGTTCCAATCTTTACTCATCCTCCCCCTACCATTTCCAATATTGTCTCCCATACGACGTCTCTGAATTCTGAAACACTTGAAGCAATCTCTGAATATATTGCAGAGACCAAACCATCAATAGACACTGATCCACCCTCCGCTCCTTCTCTCTCCTCTACTCCATCTGCGCAACTCCTTTCTTCACAGCGCACCGTTCCTTCACTGCTTGAACGTTTTCCACTGCCTCCGCATGTGGACTTTTCTAACCCCTCTAGTCCGTAGGAACCCTTACCTGCGGATTTCAGGTATCTTTATCATTGCCAGTCATGGCCTATTTACAGTGGAATATACGCGGCCTCAGGGGTAATTGGGGTGAGCTTCAGATGTTACTCTCCCAGTTTTTCCCTATTGGTGTTTGCTTACAGGAACCAAAATTACACTCTGCTGTTATCTCTCCCATCTCAGGCTATAATTTATTGTATTCTTCAGATCCTTTTCCTGATGGGACCTTTAATGAAAGTGCCCTTCTTCTACGCACTGATATTCCGTACCATCAGCTATGTGTTTGTACTTCGCTGCATTACACAGCAGCCCGTATCCACTTGCATAGGTGGTATACGCTCTGTTCTTTATATCTCTCTCCTTCTCGGGCATTATCTATTCCGGATATTGCCTTTCTTGTTTCGTCATTACCACCACCGATTCTGTTACTTGGTGATTTTAATGCCCACCATTTCCTCTGGGGGGGGTCTCACTGTGATTCCCATGGCATTCAGTTAGAGGTTTTTCTTGCCACCCACCCCCTCCATGTTTTAAATACAGGTACTCACACCCATTTTGATCCTTGGACTCACACTCTCTCTTGCATCGATCTCTCAGTCTGCTCTTCCTCCGCCGCATTAGACTTCACTTGGTCTGTTCTTCCGGACTTACATGACAGCGATCATTTCCCAATCATTCTTACTTCCCCTTCATATTCACCACCTCTTCGCATCCCACCATGGCAATTTGATCAGGCAAATTGGAACCTTTACTCACACCTAACTGTTTTTAGAGAGGTTCCTTCTTCGTCCTCCATCGATGAGCTTTTACACCTCTTCTCGTCCTCCGTTTTAACCGCAGCTTCTCATTCTATACCCCAAACTTCAGGCAGGCACTCTCAGAAATGCGTGCCTTGGTGGTCTCCTGCTTGTGCTCGTGCAGTACGTTTGAAACGCGCTGCATGGGGCAGGTACCGGTACAATAGAACCACAGAGAGACTTCTTGATTTTAAGCAGATGCGTGCGATCGCTCGCCGTGTCATCCGTGACGCTGAACGCACTTGCTGGCGAGATTATGTCTCCACCATCACCTCTGCTTCCTCTATGAGTGCAGTCTGGAAAAAAGTACGAAAACTGAGTGGTAAATATTCTCCTGACCCGGCTCCTGTTCTGCGGGTTGCCGGTGTTGATATAGCAAACCCACTAGATGTTGCCAACGAAATTGGCAATCATCTGGTCCGTATTTCTCAGGGACTCCATCTATGCCCCTCATTTCTTTCCTCAAAGTCTGCCAGAGAGTTAGCACCCTTGGACTTTTCTTCTCTCAGAGAAGAACAGTATAATGTGCCTTTTACACTTCAAGAACTGGAGACAACACTCTCAGCTTGCCGATCATCGGCAGCTGGGCCCGACAACATTCACATTCGTATGCTACAACATTTACATCAGTCAGCCCTTGCAGTCCTATTACGCCTTTACAATCTTATTTGGTCACAAGGAGTTCTTCCACAGCTGTGGAAATCCGCCATTGTTCTCCCTTTCCGCAAACCAGGCACTACGGAACATGAAACCTCCCACTATCGTCCCATTGCTCTTACCAGTGCAGTTTGCAAAGTGATGGAACGCCTAGTAAATAGACGTTTAGTGTGGTATTTAGAGACACACAACAGTCTCTCCACTCGTCAATATGGCTTTCGTAAGGGACGTTCTACCATAGACCCCTTACTACGCTTGGATACGTATGTTCGTAATGCCTTTGCGAATAACCACTCAGTTATTGCCATATTTTTTGACCTTGAGAAGGCATATGACACAACTTGGAGGTATAATATTTTAGCCCAAGCCCACTCCTTAGGCCTTCGAGGCAATCTACCATCCTTCCTTAAGAACTTTTTAACTGACAGGCACTTCCGTGTTCGGGTTAATAATGTGCTCTCCCCGGACTTTATCCAAGCTGAAGGTGTCCCCTAGGGATGTGTTCTGAGCACAACACTTTTTCTCCTTGCTATTAATGATTTTTGCCCTTGTGGCTTAGCGCTTCTTTTTGATTATAATAATAATAATATTAATGATTTGGCCTCTAGTCTTCCATCAAATATTTGGTCATCACTCTATGTTGATGACTTCGCTATTGCCTGTGCAGGCGCTGACTGTCACCTTATTACAGTTTCTCTCCAGCATGCAGTCGACCGTGTTTCCAATTGGGCCACCACACGTGGGTTTAAATTTTCCAGCACTAAAACCCACCAAATTACTTTCACTAGACGCTCTGTCATCTCCGATCATCCTTTGTACCTCTATGGCTCCTGTATCCCTGAACGTGATAGTCAAGTTTCTGGGCCTCCTCTTTGATCGTAGGTTATCCTGGAAACCTCACATTTCCTCTCTGAAGGCAACTTGTCACAGCCGGCTGAACCTTCTTAAAACCCTTGCTCATCTTTCATGGGGAGCTGATCGTCGAACCCTCCTTCGCCTACATTCCACCCTTATCTTATCGAAACTTGATTATGGTGACCAGATCTATTCAGCGGCATCTCCTGCTACTCTCTCTAGCCTTAACCCCATTCATCACCAAGGATTACGTTTATGCCTTGGTGCTTTTCGCTCTTCCCCTGTCGAGAGCCTCTATGCAGAAGCGAACGTTCCATCCTTATCCGATCGCCGTGATGCCCATTGCCTTCGCTACTATGTACGCTCTCATGATCTCCGCAATCCTTCCATTTATAGAATGGTCACTGATATTAGTAGACATTCTTTATTTGTTCGCCGCCCCTGTTTACTCCATCCCTTCTCTCTTTGCCTTCATTCGCTCTTGTCTTCTCTTCAGTTACCACCTTTCTATGTACATGTAGCATCTCACTTTTCCCTACCCCCCTGGGAAGTTCCAGCTGTTCGAGTCTGTTCTTTCTCTCTCCCTTGCTCGAAAGCCCAACTGTCTACGGCCGCTTCCCGCTCTCTTTTTCTTGACCACTTTCACTCTCATTCTCATGCCATTGCAGTGTACACAGATGACTCTAAGTCTTCTGACGGCGTAGGATTCACAGCAGTGTTTCCGGACAGCGTCGTACAAGGGCATTTACTATCTTCGGCTAGTATTTTTACTGCTGAATTGTATGCCATCCTTACAGCACTTATCCATATTGCATCTATGCCTGTGTCATCATTTGTGGTTGTCTCAGACTCCCTTAGTGCTTTACAGGCTATACAGAAATTTGATACACCTCACCCCTTAGTCCTCCGTATCCAACTTTGGCTACGCCGCATCTTTACCAAGCATAAAGATATTGTTTTTTGTTGGGTCCCTGGTCATGTTGACGTACAGGGCAATGAACAGGCAGACACTGCTGCGCGGTCAGCAGTACATGACCTACCAGTTTCTTATAGAGGTATTCCATTTACGGACTATTTTGCTGCAATATCTTCCCACCTTCACACCCGTTGGCAACAACGTTGGTCTACTATGCTCGGCAACAAACTTCAGTCTATTAAACCGAGTATAGGTTACTGGCCGTCTTCTTATCACCAGTGTCGAGGTTGGGAGACTACTCTCTCCCGTCTTCGCATTGGCCATACTCGTCTTACTCATGGATATCTCATGGAGAGGCGTCTTGCTCCTCTCTGTGAGAATTGCCAAGCTCCATTATCAGTCAGCCACATTCTGTTGGACTGCCCACTTTATCAACGAGCACGCAGAATTTACCTCTGTCGTCGTCTTCGCTCCGCTGCTCTCTCTTTACCTTCCCTTCTCGCTGATGGACCCACCTTTCATCCGGACTCTCTCATTGACTTTTTGACAACGACTGACTTACTTCACAAATTCTGATACCTTCAGCCCTTTCTACTTCAATCTCTTGCTACCCTCTACCCCCGTACTATCCCCTGCCCCGCTGTTTTCTGTAACCTGCTGATCATCCCCCCTCCCTTCTGCCATCCAATTCCCTTGCTTCCTTCCCTACCCTGCAGCGCTGTATAGCCCTTGTGGCTTAGCGCTTCTTTTTGATTATAATAATAATTTAACACTTCTGAGTCATTTTATAAGCAAACTTCAGTCTAGTAAAACAGGACTACTATAGTGCCTAAGGCTCGAAATGACCACAACAAAAAAGTTCATCATGCAGATGACCAGACAATATGTGAAAAATGTTTTTCATACAACTGATGTGAGACAAATACTGGAATCTTATTAAACAGATAACTGAGACCATAAATACTGGTATCCTATCAGGCAGATGACTGAGATAATAATAGAAACATTTATCATGCAGATGTCTGGACAAATTACAGAAAAGTAACAAGGGGGAGGAGACATCTAGTTCCTTCATTCCCCTTTTCACTATATACATTATGTAGTATAGTATTTGGACACATGAGGTCTCGCTCGAGTAACACAGTATGACTGTCAATAATTTTGGAATGTCATTATAAATTATAATTGTTAGTCACTACCAATTATTGATACTCGCATATAATGATTAAAAATCCTGTACAAATTATAAATAAAATTAATGTATTCCAGATACCGGTAATCGTTATACAATTTGATACACTGTGCTGTATAAATATCATGCAAAATATTTATGATGATCATTAATGATTATCAAATAACTGTTATGTAGTAATTATTTTAACTGCAGTACAATGTGTAACGTATGTAATATATGTTTTTTTTTTTTTAACATACTGGCTGTCGCCCACTGAGGTAGGGTGACCCAAAAAAAGAAGAAACACTCTCACCACCATTTATTGAATGTATGGACTTTTTTTTTTTCAACAAGTTGGCCGAGGCAGGGTGACCCAAAAAGAAAGAAAATCCCCAAAAAGAAAATACTTTCATCATCATTCAACACTTTCACCTCATACATAATCACTGTTTTTGCAGAGGTACCCAGATACAGCAGTTTAGAAATTTAGAAGCATATATAGATATATAACATATCCCTCCAAACTACCAGTATCCTAAACCCCTCCTTTAAAGTGCAGGCATATAATATGCATTCATAAAATTAACATTATAGACTATTAATAATCATACCTCTATAATATACGAGTTTACAAGCTATTTTGGGGGAGGAGGACTGATAGGAAGAGGGAAGGAGCAGAAGAGAAAGGGAGAGGGAGTGGAAGGAAAAAAGGGAGGATGCAGAAATGGGTTCCCTGCCATTTTATGACAATCTTAATTCACACAATTGTTTTAACATTATTTTTATTGTTTATCAAGTTTCTCATATGACCATTCTCTTTAAAGGAAACTTATTAGGTATTACAAGGTAATTATAACTTCTATAAGTTATGTTCCTCTTCAAGGGGGGCTCCTTGGCGTGGTGAAGAGGCTCTTGGTCTGAGGAATTAGCCCTGTCGGTCTTCTTCCTCAGACCGAACCTAATTACCCCCCATTCTCCCCTCCCCTATCCCATCCTCCCCATCCTCCCCTTTTTCCATTCCTCCTCCTCCTCCTCCTCACCCCTCCCTTTTGCCCTTCCTCTTTTTAGCCTTCGTGATTTCTCCCACAGGCGCGCTAGTTCCTAGGTAGGGGAAAGGACACCGGGGTCCATCCCATTCCGTTGAGGTTTCTTGGCGGTGGCGTAGTTTGCCGTGGAATCTGGATTGCCTAGGGATGTCCCGATCCCTCTCCGGTATCCCGGAGTGGCTTTGGGTGTCTTTTGGGCGACGGGTGTATCTCTGGAAGCCACCTTTCGGATTCCGGGGGTGGTGGCTAAAGGAGGTATGCTTTGTGGCGGATATCCGGCCGCCCTCTCTTTTGTCCACCGAGGTAGCTCGGCAGATGTGAGGTTGCTATCCCAGATTGCTGGTTTACTGGCATGAAGGGTAGGGTATGGCACGGGTTCCATGCTGCATCTGCGCTACTAGCGGTGTCGAGTCCTCTTGGGCGCGGAGGGGGATTTCCGGCCCTTTCATTCCTCCTGGGAACTATTCCTCCCCGCTCCCCCCTTTTTTTATTCTTTTTTTTATTTTTATTTTCTTTTCTTCTTTCTTTTTTTTTCTTAAAAACAAAAAGCAAAGGAGTAACCTAACCATGGCAGCCCTAGTCCATGAAACCACTACCCCCGGGCCCCTTCTTGATACCGCACCCCATTCTGACCCTGCCTTGTGTTTAGACCACTCTTCGGACACTCCTGATGCCCCTGTACCTCTTGCTGGTGCTGTTTCCTCACCCGCTTCAGGTACCGGGGCTTCGACTGACTCCTTCGATTTGTCTGAACTCCGCTCTCCTTTGACTATGCTTCCGGCTTCTCCCTCTACGGTACGGCAATTTTCGAATCGCCCACCCATTTCCTGCCGGACCAACTCCGGTCCTACTCCTAAACGCCAACGTCAATCTCCTGATGATGCTCCGTCGTTACCTTCCCATCCTACTCGGAAACGACCGACACGTCAAGCACTCCCTCTCCACGCTCAGTTTCGGACCACACAATGGACTAAATTCTTTACTTTAAGACCAACTTCTTCTTCTGCCTACCTTTCTGACCATAGTATTGCCAAAGCGCTCCTGCGTCATGTTGGCAGAGATATTTCATTTCACGCTCTCAAGAGCGGTACACGCATCGTCACTGTCCAGAATGCTACCCAAGCTCATGATCTTTCTCTCCTTTCGAATATCGATACTACTCCTATCACTATTGAAAAACATCTTTCTCTCAATTCTTGTAGTGGTACTGTCATTCTGCCCCATACCATAGTCCAACAGAATTTCCAGTCATGTGGCAATGACATTTTTGAACAGCTGGAACTCCAGGATCTCCCAATCCTCAAAGTAGACACTTATGTCCTTCCTGCCCGGGGGCGGAGACGTTACCCTTGCAATGTGGCTCGTTTAACTTTTGACAGCCGAGAACTCCCGTCCTCTGTATATGTCGCGGGACATCGGTTACAAGTTCGAAAGGTGATACCTACACCGCAACAATGTAGAAATTGCTGGCGTTTTGGTCACCCAGCGAAATATTGCAGATCTATGGCCGAATGCCCAGTCTGTGGTGCCGACAACCATTCTAATACATCTTGCAGTCAACCTCCATCTTGCCTTAATTGTAATGAAGCTCACCCTTCGTACTCCCGCCGTTGCCAGGTCTACTTAAATGAACGTGAAATCCGTTGCCTCAAAGAGGCAGAAGGTCTCCCTTATGCTATGGCAGTTACTCATCTCCGCCTCCAAGGGAGACTACCCCGTGTTTCTTATTCTCGTGTTTCCAAACGTCCCCCCACTTCTGGGGTCCCATCTTCTGCAGCCTCCTCTGTTGTTACCCCTCCCATAGCCACTACGGCATCTAATCCTTTTGCTGTCCTTGGCTCTGACGTCCCGACTACAACTCAGTCTGTTCTCACATCTTCGCGTCCTTCCTCACAAGCCCCAGTATCGACAAGACCTCGTACGACACCTAATACCAATCGCCCCTCTACTCAGAAGTCCAAAAAATCCACATTGCTCAAATCTTCTTTGCCCCTTCCTTCCCTTCTTCCACCTCCACACGTTACCTTTCCAGTCTCTGTACCTAGTTCTTCCCCTCTCTCTGGCTCTATTACAAGTGTGGAGATTCACCCTCCTCCTCGTACTATGCCTTCCACCCCCGTCCCCTCCCAAGTTTCTCCCTCTTCTGTCACCTCCCAGGTTTCTACCTCTTCTGTCCCCCCCCACACTTCATCTCCAGTCCCTTACACTTTTCCCTCCCCCTCTACTTTGGTACAGTCCATTACTGTCCCAATCTTTACTCACCCTCCTCCTCCTATCTCCAATATGGTTTCCCATACATCTTTGAATTCAGAAACACTTGAAGCCATTTCAGAATATATTGCAGAGACTAAACCTTCAATGGACACTGATTCACTTCCTGTTCCTTCTCTTCCCTCTCCTCCATCTTCACAACCCCATTCTTCGCAACGCTCCGTTCCTTCGCTACTTGAACATCTTCCAATGCCACCACACGTTGACTTTTCTAACCCCTCTAGTCCGTAGGTGCCTTTACCTACAGATTCCTGATATTTTCTTCATCGCCAATCATGGCCTATTTACAGTGGAATATCCGCGGCCTCAGGGGTAATCGGGGTGAGCTTCAGATGTTGCTTTCCAGGTTTTCCCCTGTTGGTGCTTGCTTACAAGAACCAAAATTACACTCGGCTGTTTTCCAACCTATCTCAGGCTATAATTTATTGTATTCTTCGGATCCTTTCTCAGATGGGACCTTTAATGAAAGTGCCCTTCTTCTACGCAATGATATTCCGTACTGTCAACTATTTGTCCATACCTCGCTGCATTACACTGCAGCCCGTATCCACTTGAATAAGTGGTTTACAATATGTTCTTTATATCTCTCTCCTTCTCGAGCATTTTCTATCCCAGACTTTGCCTTTCTTGTTTCATCCTTACCACCACCACTTCTGTTACTTGGTGATTTTAATGCCCACCATTTCCTCTGGGGGGGGTCTCATTGTGACTCACGTGGCATTCAGTTGGAGGCTTTTCTTGCCTCTCACCCCCTCCATGTTTTAAATACGGGTACTCCCACCCATTTTGATCCTCGTACTCATACTCTCTCTTGCATCGATCTATCAGTCTGCTCTTCCTCCACTGCACTAGACTTCACCTGGTCTGTTCTACCAGACTTACATGACAGCGATCATTTTCCGATCATTCTTACTTCTCCTTCCTATTCACCACCTTCCCGTAGCCCTCGCTGGCAATTTGATCGGGCAAATTGGGATCTTTACTCACACCTCACTGCTTTTAGTGAGGTTCCTTCTTCATCCTCCATTGATGAGCTCCTACACATCTTCTCGACATCAGTTTATACCGCAGCTTCTCATTCTATACCCCAAACCTCAGGCAGGCATTCTCAGAAGTGCGTGCCTTGGTGGTCTCCTGCTTGTGCTCGTGCAGTACGTTTGAAACGTGCTGCATGGGGCAGGTACCGGTACAATAGAACCGCTGAGAGACTTGTTGATTTTAAGCAGAAGCGTGCGATCGCTCGCCGTGTCATCCGTGAAGCTAAACGCACTTGTTGGCGAGACTATGTTTCCACCATCACCTCTGCTTCTTCTATGAGTGCAGTCTGGAAAAAAGTAAGGAAATTGAGTGGTAAATACTCTCCTGACCCGGCTCCTGTTCTACGGGTCACTGGTGTTGATATAGCAAACCCTCTCGACGTTGCCATTGAACTTGGCACACATCTGGTCCGTATTTCCCGAGGGCTCCATCTATGCCCCTCGTTTCTTTCCTCAAAGTCTGCCAGAGAGTTAGTACCCTTGGACTTTTCTTCTCTCGGAGAAGAACAGTATAATGTGCCTTTTACACTTCTAGAACTGGAGGCAACGCTCTCAGCTTGCCGATCATCGGCAGCTGGGCCTGATGACATTCATATTCGTATGTTACAACATTTACATCGGTCAGCCCTTGTAGTCCTCTTACACCTCTTCAATCTTATTTGGGCACAAGGAGTTCTTCCCCAGCTGTGGAAATCTGCCATTGTTCTCCCTTTCCGCAAACCGGGTACTACAGGACATGATGCCTCCCACTATCGCCCCATCGCTCTTACAAGTGCAGTTTGCAAAGTGATGGAACGCCTCGTAAATCGACGTTTAATGTGGTATTTAGAGACTCACAACAGTCTCTCCGCTAGTCAATATGGCTTTCGTAAGGGTCGTTCTACCATAGACCCCTTACTACGCTTGGATACGTATGTTCGTAATGCCTTTGCGAATAATCACTCAGTTATTGCCATATTTTTTGACCTTGAGAAGGCATATGACACAACTTGGAGGTATAATATTTTGGCCCAGGCCCATTCCTTAGGCCTCCGAGGCAATCTACCATCCTTCCTTAAGAACTTTTTAACTGACAGACATTTCCGTGTTCGAGTCAATAATGTTCTTTCCCCGGACTTCGTCCAAGCTGAAGGTGTCCCTCAGGGATGTGTTCTAAGCACAACACTTTTTCTCCTTGCTATAAATGATTTGGCCTCTGTTCTTCCACCCAATATTTGGTCATCACTCTATGTTGATGACTTCGCTATTGCTTGTGCAGGCGCTGACTGTCACCTTATTGCAGTTTCTCTCCAGCATGCGGTCGACCGTGTTTCCACTTGGGCCACCACACATGGGTTTAAATTTTCAAGTACCAAAACTCACCAAATTACTTTCACTAGACGCTCTGTTATCTCCGATCATCCTTTGTATCTCTATGGCTCCCGTATCCCCGAACGTGATACAGTCAGGTTTCTAGGCCTTCTCTTTGACCGTCGGTTAACCTGGAAACCTCACATTACCTCTCTGAAGGCAACTTGTCACAGCCGGCTAAACCTTCTTAAAACCCTTGCTCATCTTTCCTGGGGAGCTGATCGTCGAACTCTGCTTCGCCTACATTCAGCCCTCGTTTTATCGAAACTCGATTATGGTGACCAGATTTATTCCGCGGCCTCTCCTGCTACTCTCTCTAGCCTTAACTCTATCCATCACCAAGGCTTACGTTTGTGCCTTGGTGCTTTTCGCTCTTCCCCTGTTGAGAGCCTCTATACAGAAGCAAATGTTCCATCCTTGTCTGATCGCCGTGATGCCCATTGCCTTCGTTACTATGTACGCTCTCACGATCTACACAATCCTTCCATTTATAGAATGGTCACCGATATTAGTAGACATTCTTTATTCGTTCGCCGCCCCTGTTTGCTCCGTCCCTTTTCTCTTCGCCTACATTCACTCTTGTCTTCCCTTCAGTTACCACCTTTATATGTTCATGTAGCATCTCACTTTTCCCTGCCCCCCTGGGAAGTTCCAGCTGTTCGGGTCTGTTCTTTCTCACTCCCTTGCTCGAAAGCTCAACTGCCTACGGTGGCTTCCCGCTCTCTTTTTCTTGATCACTTCCACTCCCATTCTCATGCCACCGCTGTGTACACAGATGGCTCTAAGTCTTCAGACGGCGTCGGATTCGCAGCAGTGTTTCCGGACAGCGTCGTACGAGGGCATTTACTATCTTCAGCTAGCATTTTTACTGCTGAACTGTATGCCATTCTTGCAGCACTTATTCGTATTGCATCTATGCCTGTGTCATCATTTGTAGTAGTCTCAGACTCCCTTAGTGCTCTACAGGCTATACGAAAATTTGATACATCTCATCCCCTAGTTCTCCGTATCCAACTTTGGCTACGCCGTATCTCTACCAAACATAAAGATATTGTTTTTTGTTGGGTCCCTGGTCATGTCGACGTACAGGGCAATGAACAGGCAGACACTGCTGCGCGGTCAGCAGTATATGACCTACCAATTTCCTATCGAGGTGTTCCATTTCTGGACTATTTTGCTGCAATAGCTACCCACCTTCGCACCCGTTGGCAACAACGTTGGTCAACTCTGCTCGGTAACAAACTTCATTCTATTAAACCGAGCATAGGTTACTGGCCGTCTTCTTGTCATCAGTGCCGAAGTTGGGAGACCACTCTCTCTCGCCTTCGCATTGGCCACACTCGTCTTACTCATGGGTATCTCATGGAGAGGCACCCTGTTCCTCTCTGTGAGCAGTGTCAAGTTCCAGTATCGATTAGCCACATTCTGTTAGACTGCCCTCTCTATCAACGAGCACGCAGAATTTACCTCCAACGTCGTCTTCGTTCTACTACTCTCTCTTTACCTTCCCTTCTTGCTGATGGACCCTCCTTTAATCCTGACTCTCTCATTGACTTCTTGACAACGACCGATTTACTCCACAAACTCTGATGATACTTTTCGCACTCCCCTCAGCCCTTTCTGGTTCAGTCTCTTGCTGCCCTTTACCCTTTCACCATCCACTGCCCCGCTGTTATCCGTAACCTGTTGCTCATCCATCTCCCTTTTGCCACCTGATGCCCTCACTTCCTTCCTGCCCTGCAGCGCTGTATAGTCCTTGTGGCTTAGCGCTTCTTTTTGATTATAATAATAATAATCAATCCTCCATCCACTTATCATAGCTCAGCCTCTGTCCAACAAGGCTACTGGTAGGTGCTAGATAGTTGGTAGGGACAGCAACTTAAAACAGATTAAACTTTGTACTGCTTAAGTTAAGTCTCAAAAGTGATGAGGTAATTTGACCTGATTATTCAGCTCTGAGATGTTTCTTTACATAAGCTGTATAGTCCTTGTGGCTTAGCGCTTCTTTTTGATTATAATAATAATTCTTTACATAAACTGTAGTACATGCATTAACTTATGGTAACTGGATGGAATATGCACATCAAACACTCAGTACTTTTTACTACTACTGTTTTTTATGTACAGTATGTGTGCATGTATATGTGTGTGTGTGTAAGTGTATGTATGATGCTTAGCAACCAGAGGATCAAAGCATCTCCAATAAACAAAACAAAAATAAGGGCAATGCACAACCAATGTAGATGTACCAAATCCATACACAATGAAATGGTAAAATATACACATCTGAAGAAGCAAGTCGAAGCCAAGAAGATATGCTCTACAAGATAAAGATGCCCACAACACACACCAACAATCATTTACAGCCAAAACTGAGAGACTGGAAAACAATGGTGTTGAGGCTACGTGGACACTGTTACCACTGATCATCTCAACCTCTGAATAAGCCAAATAAGTTCTCGGCACCCTGAACCAAGACTGTGACTCTACTGCCAACTTGCCATCAAATCACACTGCAGCTGGATTAAGCCCTGGTACTTTCTCTTCATTTCAAGACACTTGTGATCAAGATCCCATTTCTTCACCTCTTCCCACTATTATTAATTAATGCTTCCCCTCAACAGGGTCTTTTTGTGGTGTAATTAATTAATTTGAGCTTTTATAATACTGTTCAGTAATCACTATGTTTTAAATTTTCAATCAGTAATCAATTTATACTAAAAAGTACCAGAACAAAGCATGTCATGTTACAATAATTCTCAATGTTAAAAATAAATTGGGCTTCATTTGTAGTACACCACTTGCTTTAGCCAAAGGAGAGTTATCAGAAGACAAAAGCAAAATTTTTTAAATCTTTCTATATTAGTAATTACAAAGAAAAAAAAAGGGAGGGGGTTACCTAGCCCCTTGTTCCTGTGGAAAAAGTTTATGGGAATAGAAGCTAAGTGTCTTAAGCAGCACTGTATAGCCCTTGTGGCTTAGCACTTCTTTTTGATTATAATAATAATATGATAATAATAATAATAAGTGTCTTAAGAAACACACACACGTCAAGATTAATGAATACTTAATATAACAGAAGTTTATAAGATTTACCTTCCATCTTATATGTTAAAAAGACAGACCAGCAATCCTACTAGAGTACAAAATTTTGAATATTATTATTATAATCAAAAAGAAGCGCTAAGCCACAAGGGCTATACAGCAAAATTTTGAATAGGCTTATGGCAGACTGAAATTTCATACTTAGATGATTGTAATATATGGTGGAAACGAGTCACGTGTGCTGAAGCTTGAGCTAGCCAGTTGACATCTCATACTTAAAGCTAGTTTTGGGAATGCCCCTTGGCTCACCCAGATTACAACTCACATGTTTTCTTGTTACACAAATGATGTATACAGTATATACAGTAAACTTCATGATGAGTGGGTTACATTCCTGAAAATGTGCAAATACTTTAAAATTGTGATGTATGAAGTGCACACACAGGAAAATTAGTTATGTTCAAGACAACCTCAAATCTGCAAACAAATTTTCTTTTACTATTGTACAGACCTAGATTAAAATACCTATAGAATAATCTCTTGAAAGGGAAGTATGTGGAGAAAGTTGAGGTGGGCTTACTGGGCTGAGGTGGAAGGCTGTTGTTCTTGTGTTGAAGTGGATGCAGCATTGTCAGTAGATGATGATAGTATTGCAGTGCTCAAGTAGTCTGCTATGGATCTCTGGTGTGTTTTACCTCGCAGTACTTTACATTGCTGACCAGAAAACTATAATAAAAACCACAGCAGTTTCTTTCAAACCATCTAGTAGTAAATATACACTGTTGTAAAGGCTCTCCTTTCTTACACAGTTTTATAGTACAATAGGGCTCTGTTCCTTATTATATGAGTACTAAGTGAGTCTACTTCTTGGATTTCCGTAATCCAAACATTCAGAAACTTTTCCATTTATATGTAATTCAGCTGCAGTCACTTCTTTGACATTCTTTTAAGCATGTGACAATTTGTACTACTTAGTGCAGAAACTCTTGCTTTTCTCATTTCTAATTGTACAGATGGCTGATTCATTTATTGTTAACAATCCATCACATGTTAACCACCCATAGCATATCTAAAAAACATATTTTCTTCAAGAGTCATAAATTCATGCTTATTTTTCTTAAAATCACTAGTATTCATCTTGAATACCAGCAACCAGATAGTGTTGAAAATATCCAAAATAGTTTCATATATATACAGTGGCACCCCAAGTTTCGAACTTATTTCATTCCAGAAGGCTGTTCGAGTGCCAGTACCGAACGAATTTGTTCCCATAAGGAATAATGTAAATTAGATTAGTCCGTTTCAGACCCCCAAAAGTACACTTACATAACTGTTCAAGGTGGAAGCAGTTCGAAACTCGGGGTACCACTGTATATGCAGTATATATAAATTTGCTGTATACATGCATGCATACATAAACAGGTGCATATATTTTATGGTATAGAAATGTAATCTCACACCTTTGTGAAATGACAAATTACAAAGGAAGGGTAGTGTGGGATTTGAAACCCGTGCTTCACGGATACAAAATGTTCACATTACCACTGAACTACCTGATGATGATAACCTTTATTTTTAAAAAGTATGGCATGTAGTTAATACAGGATTAATTTACATGATAGGTATGCTTTATAGAAAGTCTCTGGTTTTGCAAAGCATTTCTGCATATAATAGAGAACCAGTAGAACATAAGATCACAATAAGTCTGTGGAAGAATCATCACAACCAAAGTTTTATCTTACTCCCAACATTACTCGTGGCTAGTGTAACATCGTCATGCCCTTTTTTTCTTTTGCTTTTGCCACATCTGTCATTTTCCACCAAGGCAAGGTAACCTATTATGGAAGAAAATCACAAAAAACATTTTATCTTAATACAGGTATTCAATCTGACCACAGTGACAGTGAAACTATTCTAGCTCTTCTGTATAATAAACACTGGTCAGTGGCACAAGTAATCTAACTATTTTACTCAAACAAATAGAAGATGAGTTATGCTGATATGAACCTCAGTTTCAATGTACTGTAGTATGCTTTGCCTCTTTTTACATCTTTTGTGTTTGAATGGGCCCACTTGAGATAAATTTGCATACTTTATCTTTTAGCTTAATCATTAGAAACAAGCAGTCACCTGACAAGGGGGTGAGAAGGTGGGGTAGCTGGTGACCCTGAGGCAGGTCATGGCAACAGTGATCGTTGGCTTAGCAATGCACATCTCAGTAACATGAGTGGTCTTCCCTGTTGCATGAAGTATCACCTTTTACTACCTATGTGATAGTTTATAGTCTTCAATGTCTCTCCAATATGTTACTTAGGTGCTCTCACAAAATCATATACAGTAGTACAGTATTTGAGTATCCTGTGCTCACTATCTTTCATGCAAGTATTGTAGTTTCTAATGATTCAGCCTGTACTTGTATATTGTTTTAGAAAATATTATTTTCTGTGTTTAAAAGTAACTATTTTATATAAATTTGGTGAGAAACTTTTAGCTTAAAAGATAAAGAACTATTTCTGTGACTATTTCAATTTGTGTAATAATGTGTTAACTTACATAAGGCAACTTGAGTGTTTGCTGCCAGGCACCTAATAATGCATTTAATTTGACTATTTTGCTTTTTTTTTTTTTCTTATGTAGGTACGTACACAGGTTTGGTTTGCTTTGTTTTTAGTGTGTATTGCATCACCATCAGAATGTATATAATTAGCAATTTTTATTATAAACCATATTGTATTTGTGTAATTATTATTACACTAAACCTGTAGGGAGTCCTACAGTGCTTGGAATGGGAGGTAATCAGATTTGATCCAAGGAATGGGAGGTCAGGTCGAATTCCTTGGATTTAAGAACCCCTTGCTGACATCAAGGAGCGTCCCATGAAGGAATGTGTAATAATAATAATCTGTATGGCTTAAATTTTCTTAAATTTATATAAAAAAAAATCATGCATGTGCATGGTGCAGTACTGCATTGATACAAACTTCTTGTATAACAAGTAGTTATGTATATTATCATGGAAATTTAATTTGCGTATTTTGTATTGGAAGAAATACTGTATACTGTACTCATAGCAATTCATGAACTTATTTGAATGGCAATCACTGTGCACTTTATTGCATGTCAGATAATTACCGCGAAAGAACACTTCGCTTCAAGTACCATAGTTTTATTTTAATGTAACAACTTGTGGCATATTGCTCAACATAGTCCATGATACTTATTACTGAATATTAAAGATTGTTATGGGAAGGCTGTGTTTAATATCAGTGAGAAAGTGTTGGTGAGCAGTGCCAGGTTGGTTGCTTCAAGTCAGAAGAAAAATACAGGGGGATTCTTTGCTTACAAATGAGTTGTTTTTTGGGCATTTTAATTTACAAGCAAGTTGTTTGTAGCCTGAAAAATAATATCCAAGATGTTAGTGCAAAAGATAATTATGTGTTGCCTGTATTCCTAACTTCAGAATGGCATTCATAAAACAATTATTTTGTCATTATTACAGGTAAATAAATCTTTTGAACTGTGTACTTTCATAATCATGAATTATTGTAACTTGGGCATTGGTAAGTTAGGAAACCCCATGTATTTGTATATGATTATTTGTTTAAATATAACTTTTATAGGCTTAAGCTTTTTATTGGTTGAAGAGTTTTATTTATTCACCAAATCCTTAAATACATAATGCATGTTAACTTGTATAAAGCTTTATGTTGAATATCAGTGTCCAGCCTTTAACAATGTACAGTATATATACACTGGAAATTTTACTTTTTAAGCTTAAACTTATGAAAAGTTTTCTGCTATAAATAATTATACTGTTATTATTATGACAATGAATTAATAAGATTGCCTTAATCCAATGATAGTCAGTTGAGGATTCAGCAGTTCAGTATTTTGTTGTGTTTGTATTTTATCTCATATACTGTGTTCTTCCTACAGGGGTGAATACTAGCAGATGTGTGGCCATTGTCAAGTATGAGGTGTTTCTTGTATAATGTAGAGCCAGTGTCTTATGTCCAGCAGGGACTAGGGAATATGTTAAGTAACCCTTGTAGCCATTGGTTAAAAATTCCTAAATGAAACCAGAGTTATCCTTCCTTCTGTAACTTTAAGTGCTGAAGAACTTGTAATTCAGAAACTCATTCTACTGTCTTGGCCACTTTAATGTACACAATACATTCAGTGTAATGATACACAATACTCTCTTCACTGACATGCTTTCCCCCCTTCCTTAGAGCATTAACAACTGTGAAACGATTAATTACGAAAAGAAGAAATGGTAAGACAGTTGGTAAGTTAAAGATATTGGTTTATAAATGTTTGACTATTCTTTATTATGGCTTGTTTATAAATCATTTTGAAATTTTTTAGCAAAGACATAACTATATTTTAGTAATAAAATGCATTTAATTTGTGGAAATTTTTTCTGAATCTATATTTGTGGGTGCTTTGATAAAAATGGCTGGTACTGCAGATCTCTAAACTAGCTAGTTTGCCCAGGAAGCATACTCTTGTATCCTTTATAAAGAAGTTAGAATTTGCTTTTCTTATACTGGACTGTATTTATGTGGTCAACTGCTATGTAAAGTTTAGTGAATATCAAGGAGCTGTTGGTAAAATAGAGATATTGTTTCTGTAATATAAGAGATTTTAGCATAAAATTATATAATTTTTGTTGTAATATTTCTGGGGCTCTGATTTAGTAATATAGTATATTAAAGTAGTATTAAAAAAAAGGAAATATATAAGCTTGAAAATAATTTACATGACATAGCTATAACTTACCTTAATTACAGTTTTGTAAAATTTACGTCACATTTTGCATGTTTATCAGCAGTCTTTCCACTGTGCAAAGACATGTAACCTGATTCATACTTATTTGACAGGAATATAGTATTTCTATGGTTTTTCTTTTTACCATATTGCATGCTGGCCATTTCCCATCAAGGCACGATAGTGTGACCTAGACTATGAGAATGAGATTTATTCTTCTGCTTCTTTAGCTACTCTTACTAAGATAGATAACATTCAGTATTTGGATTTCATTTGTGTTTGGGGACCTTTCAGTTGTCCTCTATTTAAAGACTGTATGTGGAGTACAGCTATCAAAATATCCATTGTCGCTATTATCATTATTTTCATAACCATGATTCTTTGACCAATAAAATTATTACTTGTCTTAGAAAGGCAGTCGTCATTACTCCCTTTTTGTTGCATCCCTTCAGTATACACTTAATAAAAATACTAAGTCCTTTGACTTACCTCCTCTCTTTGTTCTTCCTGTATTTAGAAAGTCCATGTGGTTCAAGTGTGTCCTCTTCCCTCTTCTATTCCTGAATTATTAATTTTGCTTTGGAATCATGTTCACTTGTCCCTCATCATTTCCAGTCACACTTATGCTATTGATATGTACACTAATGGTAGTAATTTAACAGCATTATGTATGTGAAGCAATAAATCCATGTGGGTCATCCAGCAAAATGAGCTGTGAAAGCTCTCATGGTATGGGACATATAGCTGTTTTCCCGTTACCTTTATGATCCAAAGTCAACTGCTGCAGTTGGCTAGTACTGTCATATAGTTGCATGCTTTTTTGTTGCTAGTATCCACATTCAACCACATCTGCCTCATCATTTGTTGTAGCCTCAGGGACTTAAAGCACATTGCAAGAATGTAAACCTGTGGTTCCTCACATTCCCATCCCCCTTCTCATTCGTCCATCCACAGTGCTTGCTGTGCCTCTGTAAACCTGTGGTTCCTCACATTCCCATCCCCCTTCTCATTCGTCCATCCACAGTGCTTGCTGTGCCTCATCTTCAGCAGACAAAAAAGTTGTCTTTTGCTGGGTTACTGGCCATGCTAGAGTTCAGGTGTTTTCTGCAACTCAATACAGTACTTTTTAATTTCCAACTATTTAGTTGCCATTTTTCTGATATTTTTTGTTACTCTCTCATCTCTTGCAAGCTTGTGCCTGTGTACAGTATTGATTACAGCAATGAACCCCGAGAAATGTCAAGCCATTTTAACAGCCTGGTATCTTGCGACTGTCATCTTCATCACAGAGCATGTTGGGTTCATTTTCAACCTCTCCTTCAGTGCCCTGACATACTTATGTATCCATCTCTCTCTCTGTTGGTCACTGATACTGATATTGACCTCCTACTTTAACTCCTTCCTTTTGCCACTGTCTTTCACTAAAAACTCCTCTCTCTTCCCCCTCTACCATCCTCTTTCAACGTTATTCTGCAGCACTTAATGACCATGATGGATTCAACACTTTCCTTGAATATAATGATTCATCTAGTTCTTATACAGTACAGTAGCTCATATTTAATGCATATAAATGACACTTAATTCTTGTACAGTACATGAAAGCCAACATAAAAAAAAAAAAAAAATTCAGCATAATTTACTAATCATTACTCTTAAAACTAGTAGGCCCTGTCAAGATTTCATGGGATGGAACTATGGTCTGAGATAATTGGCCAAACTAGTTTAATTATAAATAATAGATTTTGTTAATTTTTTTTTTTCAACAAACTGGCCGTATCCCACCAAGGCAGGGTAGCCCAAAAAGAAAAACAAAAGTTTCTATTTTTAAATTTAGTAATCTATACAGGAGAAGGGGTTACTAGCCCCTTGCTCCCGGCATTTTAGTCGCCTCTTACAACACGCATGGCTTACGGAGGAAGAATTCTGTTCCACTTCCTCATGGAGATAAGAGGAAATAAGCAAGAACAAGAACTAGAAAGAAAATAGAAGAAAACCCAGAGGGGTGTGTATATACATGCTCGTACATGTATGTGTAGTGTGACTTGAGTGTAAGAAGTAGCAAGACGTACCTGAAATCTTGCATGTTTATGAGACAGAAAAAAAGACACCAGCAATCATACCATCATGTAAAACAAATACAGGCTTTCGTTTTACACTCAGTTGGCAGGACGGTAGTACCTCCCTGGGCGGTTGCTGTCTACCAACCTACTACCTACAATTTTGTTAAATATGGGTAGAAAATTAATAATACTACTGTGCTGTATTACATTTATTTAAAAATTAAAAAGCAGCATACTTTCTTGTCACTGATTACTATAACTAGTAAATGACCCTCGCTCAATCTACTCTCTCGATAGACCCCTTGAGTGTTAGTAGCTTTTTGGAATTATTTAAAATAATTGCCACACCATTAAAAATATATCTGTGATCAATGTCCTGCTCTTACTGAGCAGAATTCCTTTAATTTTCCTAATTTGCCGGTAATTAAAATGTTGCCAAACTATTGATTCCAGGCTGGTTAGCTTGTTTTAAAGCTCTAAGACTATTTGAAGGTGGGAATCATATATCCCATTTAGATGTATGTTTATGTACTGTTCAGGTACACTACTAAATAATATGTTTAGATATGGTTAAAAGTTATCACTGTTTATCTTAAGTTATTTTAACAGTTAACCAGAACTGATTAGCCATATATTTTGGCACTATGTTCTGGTTTAAAGCATAATCCATAAAATTTATTTTAAAAAATCAAAACATCAATGCAAAAAGAAAAAACTAATAAATTTGTACTTACATGGTAATGGATAATTTTAGACCTGTGCTTGTTTACTTCACCAACAAGCTGATTAATCAAGACCAAACCTGGAGTGAAGAAAACATATTTCCCACAAGTTACTAAAATTCTAGCATCATGGTTAGATCTAATTCAGTACAGCATATATTTTACCTACACAGCCTAGATCAGAAGTTTGATTTACTGACTATATCATGTATCTTCAGAACTTTTTTGCAGTATTAGTATACTGTAATTTGTTATCAAGTTATACATTAAGAACTTATGTACTGTATGCAGATATATTTTTGTAAATCTGAATTTTACTGCTGTAATGAAAATTTATTACAGTATTTAATTGCACCAAGTTTAGCTCTCATAAATAAGTTATTAGAAGTGTGTGCTCTGGGATCATTCCTTTGATTTAATGATATTTTGACGTATTAAAGGCAGTAGTCTATGGCCACCAAGAAACTGATGTCTTAGCCAAATGAGATATTGTAGAGACGTGTGAGTAAAATTCAGTACAGTAAAATATTTTACTTAGAAAGCAAAATGCATGTCTTTATTTAATGACATATGGCTCAATTATGAGTTTTATTAAACATTTCACTCAAGTGTGATCTGTATTAAACATTTTGCTCAAATGTGAGTTCTATTAAACATCTAGCTCATGTGTGAAGTCTATTAAAACATGTGTCTTTATTGTTAGGTTTATCAAGTCTTGATAAAGCTCACACTACTGAAATGTTCAGTGTCAATATTTTAAACATTTTGTCATTACAAAATACAGTACACTACTGGATGTTATTGTCTTCAGTGAGCAGACAGGAAGTGTAACCCAACTTGTGAGTGGATGCCAGTAATATTGCAGTCACTTTTAAAAACTTTTATAATACAATTTATAATCAGGGAATGACAGAAATGTTCTTGGGGAATAGGGGGGGGGGGGGTACTAACATGTACAGTACTTACATCTGCATCATTAATGCACAAGGACAAAGTTACTCTAGCAAAAAAGTTTCCATAAATAGTACAGTTACAGCATATACAGTATTTTTCTTTTGTTGCATGAAAGAACTGACTTTCCTTAGTCATTCTGATTTTAATACAAGAGTGCCCCTAATTTACAAATGCCCATGTTGCACACATTTGACTAAAAAACTGGGCACTAATGAACCAGTTCAAGTTTGCCATCTGCTGAACTGTAGAATGAATGTGTGAAACAACCATCCTTTGTTTTTTATCATACAACTAGTTTGCAAGTTAAACTGCCAGGAACACAACAATTTAGTTGGAGACATATATATTTATCCTCCCACTATATAAGGACATATGTCTAAATCTTTATAAATAACTTTATCTTATACTTACCAAAGAGAGCATACAGTAGTAAAAAATGCTAATATTATTGAATTATAACTTTTTTTAGGTACAGTAATGTTTGTAAATCTCTACATTTCCTACTGCATTCACAGTAAGCTTTTAGCCCCTATACGTTTTCATACATGTCATGTATACATCTACCTTAGTTTTTGAGGGATGGTAGAGTAACACTCGAGATGTTGAGCTTAACACTTAAAAATAAAGGAAATTATAAAAGTTAAATAAAAAGCCCATTCTCTGACAGAGATGATGTATTGGAGTCACTACAGCGAGGTCCATTCAGTAGTACAGCTTGCTCCATACATTAGCTAAGATAATCTCTATTGAGAACAGAGGAGCACTGTAGTGATAGTCCTGCTCTTCCCAACCCTTCTCTTGTACACCTCTGCTGCCAAATAATTGTTTTCCTTTATAAGAAGAGGAGCATTGCAGTTGGCCTACTGGGCCATACTAGGAAGGTCATACTCTCATTGAACCATTTCCACTCATGTATAACTCTTATTGCCTTAGTATACAGAAACATTAGAATGTAAGAAAAGATAAGCACTGCAATATGCTTACTTGTCCATACTATACAGGTTCGACTTTCTCCTATCTATTTCTACCTATGTATTTAATCAAACATATTTTTGAATTGTGTAGCAGCAGTAGCAGTACAGGTCGGCCATCAATAATCCGGCATCATCGGGACCTGTAGGGTGCCGGATTAGTGACTTTGCCAGATTACAGAGTGGTTAGGTTAGAATACACTTAACCCAACAGTGATATTTATGCATCATAGCAACTGACAGTGGCTTCAAAGCCACCTTATCTTTTATGGACAATGTATGGTGTAGGTGCTTTACACAATGAGAAGGATTTCTTTTATTTGTTGGAACCATGGCTAGGGCTAAAAGTGAGCAGGTTTTAACAATAAATGGAGAAAAAGAAATTGAAATGACTTATGCAGCAAGTAGTGCCACCAAGCAGTAGCAGCAGGCTGGTGTGGTGACCCCAGAAATTTGAAATTATGCTAGCCAAAATTAATGCCAGATTACTGATGGAACCTGATAGTTACTCATTGCCGGATAAGTGATGGTCAACCTGTAGTAGTAGATGTATAAAATTGCTGTACCTCTCAGAGGAATGGAGTATCAGTGATGTCTTTAAATTGTGGTCACACATATGGTGCAGTATATATTATAATGGCTTTCCACCACAGCATCTGAGATTTTCATATTCATCTCTGACTGTAGGATTATGCTGAACCATGGATTCAAAATTCAGATTTCAAAAGGATATAGGAAAATAATAGTCTGGCAAAGTTGTAGGAGAGGGAAACGAACTGCACAGTATCATCATTGTGCACTAAACTGATAAATGAGTTGGAATGCTTGGGTGGAAGTTGAAACTACCTAGCATAGGCATTAGATCTACTGTAGTGCTCTTCTATTTATGTTTTTGTAATCTTATATAGGAATTACTACAATGGGCTGGCAGTACTGTAGTTGTATATGAGTGAAATGTATGTGTGAGCAGGACCATTTCAGCATGGCCAGTAGGCCTACTGCAATGTGATTTTATTCTTATGTTCTACCCAAAATAATGGCTATAATAAGCATATACGTACTATATGTGGATTATGGGATATTGTCAGGTGTTTTGAGGATGAGTTATGGTTTTGTTTCTAGCTGTACTTAATATACATCTCCCACAGAGTTTAATTAATTGAGATATTTTACAATTCACTGCCAATTTTGTAAGGAACCAGGTAAGAAGCTGATTTTTATGTGATGTGCATTTAAGTGAATGTACAGGACTATGGAGTTTATAGATTTAAAGATTAATAATACTACATACAGTATTCGACAACATTATCCTATAATTTTTATTTCTGTTTCGTTATGCTCTTAATAGAAAGGCTTTATATATCTCTCTAAAAAATTGAATTTCACTGCTACTACTTCACATACACTTCACTTCACATTTAGCTCTAAGTGTCTGCTGTTGTTTGCATAATTTCAGTTACTAGGTATAAAATATAATAACTGGCAGTAAGCTAATAGACAGCAGTCATCTAGAGAGGTACTGTACTACTATCCTGTCATGCGAGTACGAAATGGAAGCTTGTTAATATTTTTGAACTCTGGTAGAATTGCAAGTATTTTCTTTGTCTTGTGAACACACAAGATGATAGGCAAATCTTATTTGCATTTAGTATACACATACTTTTACTTTCCTATGTGCTTTCTAACTTTCTTACTCCTATAATATCCTGCATTTCCATGGGGAAAATAATCTCCAGAACCACTAACTCACAACACTGACAGATAGGTATTTTCAGACATGTAAAGCACTTTCTCTTTTTGGCTATGATTTATGACTACTGCTCAGAATATAGTTGTATATAGTACCTACTGTACATATGGCCTATGTACAACATGGAATAAGTAATTATTTCTTATGAAAATTTTTGTTTTGGAAGATAGCAAACATATGTATTATAACTGAGCAGCATGTGTCAGCCAGTCATACACCAACCGAATGTAAACAAAGATGGGCCAGTATGGATGGCAGAGATAAGGTTAAGTTGATGTTAGGATATTTCAGGTTGGGTTAGGTGGATTTTGTTTGGTTTGGTTATGTTTTTTACAATTTATAAAACAATGTCTTAACTGTAAAACCAACTTAAAATTGTACAACTCAAGCTATAATTAATGGCCAAAATTGGCCCAGTAGCAGTCGTATACTTTTACCAACTCTCTTAGCAGGAAAAAAAGTTACTCTACTCGTAAGAAATATAATGAATTTCATCATAACTCAATAGAGCTAGAGGATTTTCCTTCAAGGTACAGTAGAGTAAATGTGGCAGGACACAAGAAGCTGAAACCATTTTTGCACAGGTAGGGGTAAAGGGGTGAATTTTTTCTTGGGAGTTGTATGTGGTTGAAGCTAATACTATATTTTTATAGACTGTCATCCAGATTTTTTCCCATTTGCCATGCTGTATAATTTATGAGTTTTTAATTCAAGTCATGTGCCTTGGATAACTTATATTCTGTTATAATGGCTTAGTTATTGAAAGTCTTGATTAGGGATATTAATGATGAGAATCATGTTAAAATGTAAAACCTATATACAGTATGAAGACAAGACAGGTGCATAACAAGCATTGGTTGTGACAAATGTTTTGAACTATATAGTGAAATGTCACAATAAATGCTTATTCTCTACCCATCTTTTTCTTCATTCCTGTACACTTTTGTATCCAGTAAAACATATACTTGACCCTACCTACTGATAACTATTATTACTATTATAAACTGTACATTCCAGTACAGTACTTGTTTTTTTAAACTAAATACTTACAGTAATGTTAAAAATTTACGACTGAGCTTGCCAGTTGTTTTCACGTGAAAATAACTACATTAACACTTAATAACTAGGAACAACTGTCACACATTAAAAGTGCTTTCATCGCCATTAAGTGTAGTGATAACCATGCCAGTGCATCAGGATTTCTTGCCTGTATGCAAAAATACTGCAAATTTAACCGATATACTGAGAGCATTTTATTCTTTTCGAAACATTCTTACATTTCTCATATTCTTCCATAGTGTAAGTAGTCATGGAAATGGGATGTATGTGTAGAATGTATCACAGTCTATAAATATCAAGTCTGGAAAATAATGAAATATATAGCAAAAGTTGATATTAGTTTTATGAATATACTTGTTGTTGTAAGTGATAACTCGTACAGAAGGAACTACTTGCCTTACTGCTTTACGTGGACTGAGTTTTACAGTAAACCAACATAAAATGTGTATGGACCATCGACTGTTAGTGCAGATGTACACTTTGAGGTGCAAGCCATTAAGTGGATGAACATAAGTATTTTCTCATGTATATGAGCAAGTTTGACTTATCAAATATAGATATGCAAAGGATTTTTATAGGAAATGAATGTATCTGTCATTAATTGCTAAGAAACAAGATAGACTTTACTTGGAAATGTTTGTAATAGATGACAGAGCTTAATAGTTTATCAGGTTAACTTTTAAGGCAAATTTTGACAAGATTATATTAAATAATTGAAAATTGTTAGCTGTTCTCATGTACAGTATTGCTTAATTTAGTGTTAAATATCAATGCAGATTTAAATTGTGTTATTAGATAAATGCTACTTTAGAGTTAATTTTGGCTTGCTGTCTGAGAATATCTGTTGAACTTGGCTAAATACATAGGCAGATTACCAGTATTTTGCCTTAATGAGTTCAGAAAATATATTGAGTATAGTGTGAAGGCTACATTAGAATGCAACTTTCTTCAGTTGTCAGTACGTACTGTATCTTTAATGTGTGCCATACCACTGAGTTAATTTGCATAATGTCTACCATACCACTGAGCTTATTCATATACTGTGCCATACCATTGAGTTTATTTGAAAAGTGCTGTTATTTTTTTTATTATTTTTATAGTATTTTTCAGCTATATTCTTCACCCACATGCACTTCATTTAATAATTAGGTAAAAGTTTTCTAAATCCAGTGAGTACCTGTACTTCACGAACACTTGAACACAAAATGGAAAGCTCATTTAAATGGTCAAAAGAATCTGTGCATTAATTCTGTATGTTGTAACATTTTCATTATTCCAGTGAGATTAATGTTGAATTGCTAATGCCAATAATCTTGTTTAAAGAATCAAAATTAGATTACAGTACAGTTTACAGAATCTGTGGGAATTAGTACAATACAGTATTGACAAAATTGTCTTAAGGCTTTGTCTGAAGATTTGTACCAGTCTTGTGTAAATTTAACTTAGCTTTATAATAAAACAAAGAAGGCTTCTAGATTTTTCATTGGCACAATTTGTATTCAAAATTTTCTTGATTTCTAGATTTTAGTAAAAAAATTATTTTATTTTGAATAGGTTTGACTTCTAGGCTGAAGTAGCAAAGTTCCTCTTTGTTTTAAGTTCTTAATTTAATCTTAAGGTTAAGAAGCCATCGGCAATGTTTATATCAAGTATTTGGCAAGAGTGTAATAGTGAGATGTAAAAACTTGGGCGAGTGTAAGAAGCTTCACATGATCGCTGTATGTTGTTCTAGTCAGTAGTATGCACAATTTTATGATCATCTGTAAAAGACTGTCATAAAATGCATAGTTAGAACAAATAAACTTATCTGGATTTGAAAAGACTTATTATCCTTAACTGCCATTTTTTTTAATGCATATTTCTACTGAAGGGCTTTGGAAGATTGAAAATGGTCTGGACTTTCATGAAGCCAAAGATTAAGGATTATATACCAATCTTATTATAGCTTGTGGTAATTGCATAAGTGGACATGGTGTACTTAAGTCAAGGTACTCCCCATATTCATAGTGCTGCATGACCCAGATGGGTTGAACACACAAAATTAATATATTTTATAGCCTATATGAATTTAGCTCATAAAGTAAATATATACTGCATTATTACAAGGAATTAGAATTAACACAATCTTTGATCGAACTTGATTACCTTGCATTTTTCAGGCGCTGTGTGTGACTGTGCGTAAACTTACAGGTAAACTTATTTGGGCCAAAATTGCTAAGGCATCTAGAAATGGGAATGTAGTTTTAATGAGAGATTTTTCACTTTAATATACACTTGGAAAATCCTAGAAGGACTAATCCCAAATCTGCACATTGAAATCACTTCCTATGAGAGCAAAAGACTCGGCAGGCAGTGCAACATCTCCCCAAACCAGGGGTGCCATGAGTATGCTATTGAGAACACAATAAGTGTCAGGGGCCCAAGATTGTTCAACTGCCTCCCGGCATACTTATATAAGAGGGATTACCAATAGGCCCCTGGCTGTCTTCAAGAGGGAGCTGGACAGGCACCTTATGTGAGTACCTGACCAGCTGGGCTGTTACCTGGAGTTTCCTGGAGAGAGTTCCGGGGGTCAACGCCCCCGCGGCCCGGTCTGTGACCAGGCCTCCTGGTGGATCAGAGCCTGATCAACCAGGCTGTTGCTGCTGGCTGCACGCAAACCAACGTACGAGCCACAGCCCGGCTGATCAGGAACTGACTTTAGGTGCTTGTCCAGTGCCAGCTTGAAGACTATAATAATACTATAATACTATAATAATACATATTTTCTTTTTGGGTCACCCTGCCTAGGTGGGAGTGGCCGACTTGTTGAAAAGAAAAAAATCTTTATTTCTATAAGTACACGTACAAGGTACACAGGCCTAGCTGACCTCAATGACATAGCGGTACCCCAAGTTTCGGCCATAATTCATTCCAGGAGGCTGTTCGAGTGCTGTTACCAAACGAACTTGTTCCCACAAGGAAAAATGTAAATTAGATTAGTCCGTTTCATACCCCCAAAAATACACTGACAAAAGCACTTACAATAATACACTTGCATAACTGTTCGAGTTGGGAGCTGTACGAAACTTGGGGCACCACTGTACTACTATATAGAAAGCCACTTGTTATGCAGAGCATTTTGGGTAAATTAGGTTAGTTTTGTCCTAGGATGTGACCCACACCAGTCGACTAACACCTAGGTTCCCATTTTACTAATGGGGAACATAGACAACTGGTGCGAGGAAACACACCCAATGCTTCTACCCTTGCTGGGAATCGAACTCGGACCCTTGCTGTGTGAAGTGAGAGCTTTAGCCACCAGGCCACGTATGTGAGTTTGCATGCGGCCAGCAGTAACAGCCTGGTTGGCCAGGTCCTAATCCACCATGAGACCTGATCATGGACCGGACCACATGGGTATTGACCCCCTGAACACCCTCCAAGTATAGGCAAAATGGTTGGAGCAGTTTCAGACTTTCTTGAAATGGTCCTGGACTGTCTTTTTAAAACAGTCTGTATCAGAACCAACTAGAGGAAATAACCTGTTGGGCTTAATTCTGAGAAACAAGAATTCTCTAATAGATTATCTTGAGGTTAATGAAGATCATGGAAAAATAAATCACAAGCCACTTATTTTCAACATCTCGAATTACCTTAATAATTATAACAAAGTTAGGGTCTAACATTTTTGTGCTGCAGATTATATAGGTCTAAAGGATTACCACAGTGCTGTATGACCCTTGTGGGTTTAGCACTTGGTTCTGATTATAATAAGGGATTGCCTGAGTAGTGTACACTGAGGTAACCTTACTACTGACAACTGTGAGGACACCATGATGGTTGTCAATACGTATAGCATTTTCCAAAGCATTGTATAAGATGGTGCTGTATAGCCCTTGTGGCTTAGCGCTTCTTTTTGATTATAATAATAATAATGTATAAGATGGCCAAACTGCATATATTCCTAATAGAGTATTTAAATAAAATATGAATGTCCTGATAAACAATAGGCTAAAACATCTTTTTGGTGAGAAGAGGGGCATTTATAGGTGAGGGTCAACTAAACAGTATATTCAATTTAAAAGTCAAAAAAGGAATAAGGAAAGCTGAGAGAATATGAAATAAAGCTTGCAAGGGAAACAAAGACAGCCTTTCCTTCGGGCACATAGGTGGCCAAAGGCTGCAAACCTCACTCAAGAAGAAAGACCTAGGAGTGAGTATAATACCGAGTACATCGCCAGAAGCACACATTAACCAGATAACTGCTGTGGCATATGGGTGCTTTCAATTCAATTCAATTCAAAGTTTATTCTCTATAAGGATTACAATGCTGAGTTTACAGAAATTTGGTTATTGTCAGTGGTCAGTCGTCACGTGAGGTCACAGACCCTGAGCTGCTTTGGGGATTAGTGTGGACGGTTACAAAGCATGGCTTGCTTCTGCAGTGTTTTAAAAACTGAGGTTGGAGAGTTGAAGGAGGAGGTCTTGCTTCTCCAGGAGGAGATTAGGAGGCTGAAGGTCCACCTCAATGGGTCTGGGAGAGAGTGTGAGGTGGCTGGAGTTGTGGGGAATGAGGCGTCTAGCAGTGAGGTGCAGTCTGTCTCTCGCTGTGAGGAGGCTGTAGTTGGGGAGGTAGCAACGGCTACCAGCAGTGAGGTGCAGTCCAGCACCTGCTACAAGTGGCGAGTGGTTCACAGTAATGGAAGGCGCATCAGAGTAAGGAAAGTTAAGAGTGAAGATCTGAAGGTAGGAAATCGCTTCTCTGTTCTTCAGGATGAATGTACTTCAGTGGCCAGTGAAGGTAAGGGTACTACTGCCCCTGCTAATGGAGGTAAGCGCATTCTTGTGGTTGGTGACTCTCAGGTAAGATATATTGACCGTGCTTTTTGTAATAGGAATAAGAAGATGAGAGATAGAGTGTGCTTCCCTGGAGCTGGTGTTGGGGACATTGTCAACAGGCTGGATAATATCATGTCAGGTAATGGGAACAAGCCCATTATCTGTCTCAGTGCTGGTGGAAATGATATTGGGAAGGGTAGGAGAGAAGAGCTGCTAGATAAGTACAGGTCAGCTATAGATTTCATTAAGTCTAAGGGAGGGATCCCAATCATATGTAGCATCTTGCCTAGAAGGGGAGTAGGAAATGAATGGTTGTCTAGGGCAATTGGTGTAAATTGCTGGCTAGACAGATACTGCAAGGAACTTGCAATCCCATTCATTGACAACTGGAACAACTTTTATGGCAAACATGATATGTATGCAAGGGATGGGGTACATCTCTCTGGGGCTGGGGTGGTAGCACTTGCAGACTCGATTGAGAAGGCCATTGGTGAAATGCCTATGATTTTAAACTGATGGAAGATAGAGGTATGGGTGTGTGTGGGAAACAAGCAGGTTGCAACACTTAGGTTGGAAACAGTAAATGTATAAAAGGCATTCAGCATGAAGTTATAAATAAAGACAATAGATCAGGTCAGCAAACAAAGGGGGACAGCAGAGGGCAGCAAGGGACTAGCTCCTTTAAGGTTTACTATACTAATAGCAGGAGTGTAAGAAATAAGATAGATGAGCTAAGATTAATTGCAAGTGCAGGAAACATAGATATTATTGCTATAACAGAGACCTGGCTCAATCTGAAAGATAGAGAGATGCCCTCTGAATGTCACATACAAGGCTATAAATTATTCCACACTGACAGGGTCAACAGGAAAGGTGGTGGAGTAGCGATGTATGTCAGAGACAATTTAAATTGTTGTGTTAGACAAGATATTAAACTAGAAGCGTCAGCCACTGAATCTGTTTGGTTACAGCTTCTCGAGGGCCGAGAAAAACTAATTTTGGGTGTGATTTACAGGGCCCCAAATCTTGATAGGGAGTGCAGTAAACTTCTATGGGACGAAATTCGTAAGGCATCTACATACGAAAATGTTGTGCTAATGGGAGATTTCAACTATAGACAGATTGACTGGAGCAATTTGACAGGAAATTTAGAGTCAGGTGACTTTCTTGATACGATCCAGGATTGTTTTTTAAAACAGTTTGTGACAGAGCCTACTAGGGGAAATAACCTCCTTGACTTGGTTCTTGCCAGTAGTGAAACACTAATTAATAATCTTGAGGTTAATGATGAGCTTGGGGAAAGTGATCACAAATCACTCAGTTTTAATATATCATGGAATTCCCCTAAAAATGGCAATCAAGTCTCCGTCCCTGACTTTCGCTTGGCTGATTTCATAGGACTGAAAAATTACTTAGGTGGGCTGAACTGGAATGACCTGACTAAGGGTCAGGTAGGTGGTGATGGTTGCCGATATGATGCTTTCCAGGGCATAGTTCTAGCTGCTCAGTCAAATTATGTTCCAAATAGGGAAATCAGATCAAACAAAAATGATCCTAAATGGATGAACAATAGATTAAAATATCTGATTGGTCAAAAGAGAGGCATATATAGGCAAATCAAAAGAGGAGAGGGGCAATTGAGAAATCGATATATTCAGTTAAAGAGAGAAATAAAAAAGGGAATTAGAAAAGCAAAAAGAGATTATGAGGTTAAAGTTGCAAGAGAATCGAAGACTAACCCAAAAGGATTCTTTCAGGTATACAGAAGTAAGATCAGGGACAAGATAGGCCCACTCAAAAGTTCCTCGGGTCAGCTCACTGACAGTGATAAGGAAATGTGTAGAATTTTTAACACATACTTCCTCTCAGTTTTTACACAGGAGGATACCAGCGATATTCCAGTAATGATAAATTATGTAGAACAGGACGATAATAAACTGCACTATTAGGGTCACAAGTGTCATGGTCCTTAGGCAAATAGATAAATTAAAACCTAACAAACCCCCAGGCCCTGATGAACTGTATGCAAGGGTTCTAAAGGAATGTAAAGAGGAGCTTAGCACACCTTTGGCTAATCTTTTCAACATATCACTACAAACTGGCATGGTGCCAGATAAGTGGAAAATGGCAAATGTGATACCTATTTTCAAAACAGGTGACAGGTCCTTAGCTTCGAACTAAAGACCAATAAGCCTAACCTCCATAGTGGGAAAATTTATGGAATCAATAATTGCCGAGGCAGTTCGTAGCCACCTTGAAAAGCATAAATTAATCAACGAATCTCAGCATGGTTTTACAAAGGGGCGTCCCTGCCTTACGAATTTATTAACTTTTTTCACTAAGGTATTTGAGGAGGTAGATCATGGTAATGAATATGATATTGTGTATATGGACTTCAGTAAGGCTTTTGACAGGGTCCCACATCAGAGACTATTGAGGAAAATTAAAGCACATGGAATAGGAGGAGAAATTTTATCCTGGATAGAGGCATGGTTGACAAATAGGCAGCAGAGAGTTTGCATAAATGGGGAGAAATCAGATTGGGGAAGCGTCACGAGCGGTGTTCCACAGGGGTCAGTGTTGGGCCCCCTGCTGTTCACAATCTACATAAACGACATAGAAGAGGGCATAAAGAGCGACATCGGCAAGTTTGCCGATGACACCAAAATAGGCCGTCGAATTCATTCTGACGATGACATTCGAGCACTCCAGGAAGATTGAATAGACTGATGCAGAGGTCGGAGAAGTGGCAGATGCAGTTTAATATAGACAAATGCAAAGTTCTAAATGTTGGACAGGACAATAACCATGCCACATATAAACTAAATAATGTAGATCTTAATATTACGGATTGCGAAAAAGATTTAGGAGTTCTGGTTAGCAGTAATCTGAAACCAAGACAACAGTGCATAAGTGTTCGCAATAAAGCTAATAGAATCCTTGGCTTCATATCAAGAAGCATAAATAATAGGAGTCCTCAGGTTGTTCTTCAACTCTATACATCCTTGGTTAGGCCTCATTTAGATTATGCTGCACAGTTTTGGTCACCGTATTACAGAATGGATATAAATTCTCTGGAAAATGTACAAAGGAGGATGACAAAGTTGATCCCATGTCTCAGAAACCTTCCCTATGAGGATAGACTAAGGGCCCTGAATCTGCACTCTCTAGAAAGACGTAGAATTAGGGGGGATATGATTGAGGTGTATAAATGGAAGACAGGAATAAATAAAGGGGATGTAAATAGTGTTCTGAAAATATCTAGCCTAGACAGGACTCGCAGCAATGGTTTTAAGTTGGAAAAATTCAGATTCAGGAAGGATATAGGAAAGTCCTGGTTTGGTAATAGAGTTGTGGATGAGTGGAACAAACTCTCAAGTACCGTTATAGAGGCCAGAACGTTGTGTAGCTTTAAAAATAGGTTGGATAAATGCATGAGTAGATGTGGGTGGGTGTGAGTTAGACCTGATAGCTTGTGCTACCAGGTCGGTTGCCGTGTTCCTCCCTTAAGTCAATGTGACCTGACCTGACTAGGTTGGGTGCATTGGCTTAAGCCGGTAGGAGACTTGGACCTGCCTCGCATGGGCCAGTAGGCCTTCTGCAGTGTTCCTTCGTTCTTATGTTCTTATGTAGTAAAATTGTGATTACAGAGTGTACCACTAGAACGCTCAGCATGGCTAGGCATTTCGGGCATACTTAGTTTTATTCTTAATTGTAAAATATTACAAATTATGAGGTAAGTTGGTATTATGGCTAAGTGACTAAATACTAGTTTGTGAGTTTAGCAATGTGAATGCTTTTGTTTTGGCACAGTATATAGTTTCAGTATTGGAGTATCACATGATTCATTATTTTAAGACAGATTAATATTTCTGTTTATGGTCAAATGAGTGAGCGAGTGTAAGTGTGAACCACCAGGTGGTATTCGTGTAGTTAGTTGACGAGGTGTATCAGGGAGATAAGATGTTTTCTAATGGTAGTTTTGAAGGTGATGAATGTGTCTGCAGTTCTAGAGTTCTCAGGTAGGGTATTCCAGATTTTAGGGCCTTTGACATACATTGAATTTTTGTAAAGGTTTAGTCGGACACGGGGAATGTCGTAGAGATGTTTGTTTCTGGTGTTATGCCTGTGGGTTCTGTCACAACTATCAAGAAAGCGTTTTAGGTCAAGGTTGATATTAGAGTTTAAGGCCCTGTAGATATAGATTGCACAGTAGTAAGTGTGGATGTACTGAACTGGGAGTAAGTTTAGATCTTTGAAGAGTGGGGGGGGTGTGCTGCCAGGGATGGGATTTAGTGATTATTCTTACTGCAGCTTTTTGTTGGGTTATTATTGGCTTTAGGTGTGTTGCTGCAGTTGATCCCCAAGCACAAATAGCATAGGTGAGGTATGGATAAATAAGTGAGTGGTATAGTGTGAGAAGGGCATTTTGCGGCACGTAGTATCGTATCTTGGAGAGGATCCCAACCGTTTTGGATACTTTTTTGGCTATATGCTGGATATGGGTGCTGAAATTCAGGTTGTTGTCAAGGTATAAGCCTAGGAATTTTCCCCCATTATTTCTGGTAATTAGAGTGTTGTCAATCTTAATGTTAATTTGTGCATCTCCTGGTCTGCTACCAAACATAATATAGTAAGTTTTGTCAGTGTTAAGCGTAAGTTTATTGGCTGTCATCCAAGTCGATATTTTAATCAGCTCCTCATTCACAATGGTGTTGAGGGTGGCAAGATTAGGGTGAGAGATGACATAAGTCGTGTCATCAGCAAAGAGAATGGGTTTCAGGTGTTGGGATACGTTTGGAAGGTCATTGATGTATATGAGGAAGAGCAGGGGACCAAGGACACTTCCCTGCAGAACTCCAGTATCAAGTGGCCGTGTTGCTGATGCTGTGTCTTTAATGGTGACGTACTGATACCTATTAGTAATGTAAGATTTGAAATAAGCAAGCGCATGGCCTCTTATACCGTAGTGGTCAAGTTTGTGGAGTAGGATTTCGTGGTTTACTGTGTCAAAAGCTTTTCTTAGGTCAATAAAAATTCCTAGTGGATATTCCTTATTTTCCAATGCTGTGTAAAGCAGATCTAGCATTTTTATGATTGCATCATTAGTGCTTTTATTTTTCCTGAATCCAAACTGGCAGGGGTTGAGTATGTTTTGAGCCGTTATAAATGAATACAGTCTCCTGTGCACGAGTTTCTCAAAGATTTTGGATAGCAATGGTAAGTTAGATATTGGCCTATAGTTGTTTAAGTCTGTAGGGTCACCACCTTTATGTATTGGTGTAACCCTTGCCATCTTGAGTAGTTTCGGGAAGGTGCTAGTCTCTATTGACTCTATTGACTGAGAATAGTGTTCCCGTACCTCAGTAAGGAATCGTTCAAGACTTTATACACCGTGTACGTCAGGCCCATACTGGAGTACGCAGCACCAGTTTGGAACCCACACCTGGTCAAACATGTCAAGAAATTAGAGAAAGTGCAAAGGTTTGCAACAAGGCTAATTCCAGAGCTAAGGGGAATGTCCTATGAAGAAAGGTTAAGGGAAATCGGTCTGACAACACTGAAGGACAGGAGGGTCAGGGGAGACATGATAACGACATACAAAATACTGCGTGGAATAGACAAGGTGGACAGAGACAGGATGTTCCAGAGATGGGACACAGAAATAAGGGGTCACAATTGGAAGCTGAAGACTCAGATGAGTCAAAGGGATGTTAGGAAGTGTTTCTTCAGTCATAGAGTAGTTAGGAAGTGGAAGTCTGGCAAGCGATGTAGTGGAGGCAGGAACTATACATAGTTTTAAGACGAGGTATGATAAAGCTCATGGAGCAGGGGGAGAGAGGACCTAGTAGCGGTCGGTGAAGAGGCGGGGCCAGGAGCTGAGTCTCGACCCCTGCAACCACAATTAGGTGAGTACAATTAGCGAAAAGATTGGCCCACTTCAATGTAACTCAGGTCAGCTTACTGTTAGTCAAATATTTATTTCCACATGATACAATGTTTGTACAAAAAATGGGTAACATTTGCTGGTGCATGCCGAAGCCCATAGTTAAGCAGAGCATTTCGAGCAATAGACTAAGAAATATGTACCATTTTCAATACGTACTTATTTCCTTTCTGTGTTTACACAAAAGGATACCAATGAGATCTCAGAAATCAATAGTTATACTGGTTAGGATGAAAATAAACTATGCAATTTCGAAGTCAATAGTGACATGATCCTCAGACAACTAAATAGACTGAAACCAAACATGTCACCTGGCCCTGATGACCTGTTTTCAAGTATTCTAAAAATAATGTAAGGAAAAACATAAACCATCAGCTAGTCTCTTCTCAAGATCACTACAGCCAGGTGTTGTACTAGATAAGTCAGTGCTGTATGATCCTTAAGGGTTTAGCACTTCATTAAAATTATAATAATGATGTATTGGAGTTAGTTGTTAGTTTAATATGTTTATTATGCACCCCATACCCATCCTGTGGGCGGTAGTAAAAAAATTACAGAGGTACATAATGGGTCCAGGGACTGGACCCCAAAGTTATGATAGCTGAACTAGTTACAAAGGTAATGAACTCCAGGTAGATCTGGTCACAATCATGGCAAGTTACAAAGGTAATGAACTCTGATGTACTGGATAAGTGGAAAATGACAAATGTGATACCCACTTAGAAAGTGGGAGCTGTATAGCCCTTGTGGCTTAGCGCTTCTTTTTGATTATAATAATAATTAGAAAGTGGGAGATAAGTCCTTAGCCACTGAAATTGGAATGTTAATGAAATCAGTAATTGCTAATGCAATTCAAAGCCACTTTGATAAATTGATCGAGTCTCATGATGGCTTTGCAAAGAAGTTTTTTTGTCTTACAAATTATTAACCTTCTCATTAAGGTATTAGAGGTGACAGACCTTGATAAACAATATAGTACTGTAGTAGCATCACACATACAGATGTTATAAATCCCAAGAAGGTAGGAAATTTGTGAAACGTGTTCACAGTTATGAGATGGGGTCATGAACCATGACTTTGACCCTTGCAACTACAAATGTGAGGACTGCAAAGTGGATACGTACTGCCAAGCCTGATGCTTAAAACCTATTAGTAAGTTTATTCAGGTACAGATACCCATAAATATGGTTACATAAATTATCATACATTCCAGCATATATGTAGATTACCTACGATAACCCCCAAAAAAGTCAGGGTAGTTACTCTACCCTGACACAACACTACTGAAAATACAGACAATACTAACTACCCTGACACAAATACTGAGACCACACTAACTACCCTGACACAAATACTGAGACCACACTAACTACCCTGACACAAATACTGAGACCACACTAACTACCCTGACACAAATACTGAGACCACACTAACTACCCTGACACAAATACTGAGACCACACTAACTACCCTGACACAACGTACTACCCTGACAACCCACCTATAACAACTACTGAGACTACCTTAATAACACTAACTACCCTGACACATTGAACTACCTTGACAACCCACCTATAACAGCTACTGAGACTACACTAATTATCCTAACACAAACCACTATAACAACTACTAACAACACTACCCTAACGCTGCCCATCCAAACTACACACGTATCATGTTAGTATTAAATCTCGCAAAACCTATAACAATGTGTAGAAAATGCTCACCTCATATAATGCAACATGTTTTGTCTTATTTATGTTCAACAGAAGGCAAAAAAAAAAAATGGTTTAAACAATGTTTGTTTATAGTAAACAAGTTATTTATGGGCCACTTCCAGCCTCTGCAAAGTTAATAATAATGATAATGATAATGTTAGTAATAATAATAATATTTAATAATAATAATACCTGGAGAGGGTTCCGGGGGTCAACGCCCCAGAGGCCCGGTCTGTGACCAGGCCTAATGGTGGATCAGGGCCTGATCAACCAAGCTGTTGCTGTTGGCCGCACGTAACCTGACGTACGAACCACAGTCCGACTGGTCAGGTACCGACTTTAGGTGCTTGTCCAGCGCCTTCTTAAAGACAGTCAGGGGTCTATTGGTAATCTCCCTTATGAATGTTGGGAGGCAGTTGAACAGTCTTGGGCCCCTCACACTTATTATGTTGTCTCTTATCGTGTTAGTGGCACCCCTGCTTTTCATTAGGAGGATGTTGCATCGTCTGCCGAGACTCTTGTTTTCATAGGGACTGATTTTTGTGTGCAAGTTTGGTACTAATCCCTCTAGGATTTTCCAAGTGTATATAATCATGTATCTCTCCCGCCTGCGTTCTTGGGAGTACAGGTTGAGGAGCTTCAAGCGTTCCCAGTAATTGAGGTGTTTTATTGCAGTCATATGTGTCGTGAAGGTTCTCTGTACATTTTCTAGGTCAGCAATTTCACCTGCCTTGAAAGGTGCTGTTAGTGTGCAGCAATATTCCAGCCTAGATAGAACAAGCGACCTGAAGAGTGTCATCATGGGCTTGGCATCCCTAGTTTTGAAGGTTCTCATTATCCATCCTGTCATTTTTCTAGCAGATGCGATTGATACAATGTTATGGTCGTTAGGTAAGACACATGTGCAACAGTTAGGTATCTTTATTTCGAAACGTTTCGCCTACACAGTAGGCTTCTTCAGTCGAGTACAGAAAAGTTGATAGAAGCAGAAGAGACTTGAAGACGATGTAATCAGTCCATCACCCTTAAAGTTTTGAGGTGGTCAGTCCCTCAGTCTGGAGAAGAGTATTGTTCCATAGTCTGAAACAATATGGAGCTGAAGTGACAGGATGGAGCCTTATATACCGCCAGGTGGTGAGATTTAGGCTAACAGTAGAGGTAAGAATGTAGTTGTTGGAAGGTCACGTCCCTCTCAAATCCAGCCATTCTCACTAGTAGAAGTTGACAAAGTTGATTTCAGGTCTGTACCAAGATACCCTTGTGGTGCAGTGTCTGACAGAGTGAACATTAAAATGGTATAAAATACCGACAGGTTGTTAGGTAAGACACATGTGCAACAGTTAGGTATCTTTATTCCGAAACGTTTCGCCTACACAGTAGGCTTCTTCAGTCGAGTACAAAAAAGTTGATAGAAGCAGAAGAGACTTGAAGACATGTAATCAGTCCATCACCCTTGAAGTTTTGAGGTGGTCAGTCCCTCAGTCTGGAGAAGAGTATTGTTCCATAGTCTGAAACAATATTGTTTCAGACTATGGAAAGTCTACTACTATATAGAAAGCTGCTTATTTTGCTGAGCGTTTAGGGTGAATTAGGTCAGTTTTGTCCCAGGATGCGACCCACACCAATCGACTAACACCCAGGTACCCATTTTACTGATGCGTGGACATAGACAACCAGTGTAATGTAACACGCCCAATGTTTCTACCCTCGCTAGGAATCGAACCCAGACACTCGCCGTGTGAAGCGAGAGCTTTAGCCACCAGGCCACGGGGCATCGTGATATAAAGTTACCTCGGAACAGGTTATAGTATAGTGGTATATATTACACTAGTTGAGTACTGGTACGAGAGTAGTCCTAGTTAAATACTGCCAGGGATTACCAAGTACAACCGAGTACTATTACTACTACTACTATGAGAGAGATAGAAGGGGATGTGACTTGGACCTGACTGACTTGAACCAGTAGGTGACTTTAACCTGCCTAGCATTGGCCGATAGGTGACCTGGACCTGCCTAGCATGGGTCAATAGGTGACTTTGACTTGCCTAGCATGGACCAGTAGGTGACTTGGACCTACCTAGCATGGGCCAGTAGGTTTACTTGGACTTGACTGGCTTGGGTCAGTAGGTGATTTGGGCCTGCCTAGCATGGGCCAGTAGGTGACTTGGACCTGACTAGCATGGACCAGTAGGCCTGCTGCAGTGCTCCTTATTTCTTATGTTATTATGTTAAAGTCCACACTGAGGTTATCTGCTGAGAATAACTAGCTACTTCTATCTAGATTAACAACTATCATGTATTATCTAGGTGTGTGAGGTAAGGAGTCTTATTGCCTAATTGCTACAGTTCACTTGGTAGCGCCCTAAGGTTGCATACAAGGGGTCCGCGGTTCGATCCCCGGCACAGGTGGAAACGCTGAGCATGTTACCTTGCACCTGCTGCCCCTGTTCACCTAGCAGCAAGTAGGTACCTGGAAAGGGAGAATTAAGAGAGAGAGAGAGAGAGAGAGAGAGAGAGAGAGAGAGAGAGAGAGAGAGAGAGAGACAGCATGGCCTCGTTCTCCTCTTTAAAAGAGGGTCAAGCAAGACACAATGAGAGAGAAAGTAAGAGTAAATTGTGAGAAAAGCAATTAAAGTAACCATTTCTCTCCTTGATACTCGTGTCTACCTCCCTCCCACCTTCTTCTTTCACCCTCTTCTTCCCCTCCCTCACGTGATGCTGAGTGCCCAGTTAGTGCTTCACGATGGTGACCCACTCCAGGGAGGTTCTTCGATGCTCTTGATCCGAGTAACTGGACCTGACTTCCCATACCTTGCATTAAACTTCACTTGCTTCTCACATTCCCCTCCCCTCCCCCCAGGGCCTCTTACGGGTTTAGCGCTTCTCCACGAGTGTAAATAATCATTAGTGTCCAATCTGACTACTGAAGTGATCTTCTGATGTGCCCTTATTTACTCAAAGTGACCTTAACTGATCTTAAATTTGTGATGAATGGTTTAGAAAACCGACAAGTTGAAGAATTGAGACACTTATGCAAGTTTTTAGTTAGTTTAATGTTTATTATGCACCCCATACCCATTATGCAACACATGAGAATCTTTATTGAAGAAACGTTTCGCCACACAGCGGCGAAACGTTTTGACTGATTAAGCCACTGTGTGGCGAAACGTTTCTTCAATAAAGATTTCCATGTGTTGCATAAGTGTCCCAATTCTTGATTTTAAATTGTCTAAACTGATCTATGGAAGTGACTCGAACGACCTTTTCCTCATCCTCATATCTGACATAGACAAAGATGTAAGCCACGGCACCGTGTCTTCCTTTGCTGATGATACCAGAATTTGCATAACAAGTGTCATCTATGGAAGACACTGCAGATCTCCAGACGGTCATCAACCAAATCTTGAAATGGGCCTCAGAAAACAATATGAAGTTCACTGAAGACAAATTTCAATTACTCCGCTTCGAAAAACTCGAGAAAATAAAAACTGTATCGGAGTACAAAATAAATTCCAACCACACAATAGAGCGAAAAACTAATGTGAAGGACCTGGGAGTGATAATGTCAGAGGATCTCACTTTCAAAGATCACAACAATGTATCTACCACATCTGCTAGGAAAATGATAGGATGGATAATGAGAACCTTCAAAACTAGGGATGCGAAGCCAATGATGATTCTCTTCAAATCGCTTGTTCTGTCTAGGCTGGAATATTGCTGTACACTAACGGCCCTTTCAAGGCAGGCGAAATTTCAGACCTGGAAAATATACAGAGAACTTTCACTACACGTATAAGTACAACAAGCACCTAAATTACGGGGAATAGTTGAAGTCCCTTGACCTGTGCTCCTTGGAATGCAGGCGAGAAAGATACATCATCATATACACTTGGAAAATACTACAGGGACTAGTCCCAAATCTACACATGGAAATCACTCCCTACGAAAACAAAAGACTTGGCAGGCGGTGGAACATCTCCCCAATGAAAAGCAGGGGCGCCATGAGTGCGCTATGAGACAACACACTAAGTGTCAGGTGCCCAAGACTGTTCAACTGCCTCCCAGCATACATAAGGGGAATTACCAATAGATCCTTAGCTATCTTCAAGAGGGAGCTGGTTAGGCACCTAAAGTCAGTTCCTGACCAGCCGAGTTGTGGTTCGTACGTCGGTTTACGTGAGGCCCGCAGTAGCAGCCTGGTTGATCAGGTCCTGATCCACCACGAGGCCTGGTCATGGACAGGGCCGCGGGGGCGTTGACCCCTGGAACACCGTCCAAGTATACTCCAGGTACATATCGTAATCTTAACTGATCTAAAGTGACCTTAATGATCTTAAATGATCTAAACTAGTTTATGGAAGTGACCTTAACGACCTATCGCAATCGTAACTGATATAACCTAAAGTGGTCTACTGAAATGACCTTGAAAGAATGTGACCGTAACTGACCTAGAATGATCTCTGACCGTAAACCATCTAAAACGGTAAGATTCAATTAACCAACAGTAAGTTAAAGGATTGCTGGTTTCTTTTTCTGTCTCATAAACACGCTAGATAACAGGGATATCTTGCTACTCCAACTTAAACTTTGGTCACACTTCACAGACACGCACATGCATATATATATACATACATCTAGGTTTTTCTCCTTTTTCTAAATAGCTCTTGTTCCTCTTTATTTCTTCTATTGTCCATGGGGAAGTGGAAAAGAATCTTTCCTCCGTAAGCCATGCGTGTCGTATGAGGCGACTAAAATGCCGGGAGCAATGGGCTAGTAACCCCTTCTCCTGTAGACATTTACTAAAAAAGAGAAGCAGAAAAACTTTATAAAACTGGGATGCTTAAATGTGCGTGGATGTAGTGCGGATGACAAGAAACAGATGATTGCTGATGTTATGAATGAAAAGAAGTTGGATGTCCTGGCCCTAAGCGAAACAAAGCTGAAGGGGGTAGGGGAGTTTCGGTGGGGGGAAATAAATGGGATTAAATCTGGAGTATCTGAGAGAGTTAGAGCAAAGGAAGGGGTAGCAGTAATGTTGAATGATCAGTTATGGAAGGAGAAAAGAGAATATGAATGTGTAAATTCAAGAATTATGTGGATTAAAGTAAAGGTTGGATGCGAGAAGTGGGTCATAATAAGCGTGTATGCACCTGGAGAAGAGAGGAATGCAGAGGAGAGAGAGAGATTTTGGGAGATGTTAAGTGAATGTATAGGAGCCTTTGAACCAAGTGAGAGAGTAATTGTGGTAGGGGACCTGAATGCTAAAGTAGGAGAAACTTTTAGAGAGGGTGTGGTAGGTAAGTTTGGGGTACCAGGTGTAAATGATAATGGGAGCCCTTTGATTGAACTTTGTATAGAAAGGGGTTTAGTTATAGGTAATACATATTTTAAGAAAAAGAGGATAAATAAGTATACAAGATATGATGTAGGGCGAAATGACAGTAGTTTGTTGGATTATGTATTGGTAGATAAATGACTGTTGAGTAGACTTCAGAATGTACATGTTTATAGAGGGGCCACAGATATATCAGATCACTTTCTAGTTGTAGCTACACTGAGAGTAAAAGGTAGATGGGATACAAGGAGAATAGAAGCATCAGGGAAGAGAGAGGTGAAGGTTTATAAACTAAAAGAGGAGGCAGTTAGGGTAAGATATAAACAGCTATTGGAGGATAGATGGGCTAATGAGAGCATAGGCAATGGGGTCGAAGAGGTATGGGGTAGGTTTAAAAATGTAGTGTTAGAGTGTTCAGCAGAAGTTTGTGGTTACAGGAAAGTGGGTGCGGGAGGGAAGAGGAGCGATTGGTGGAATGATGATGTAAAGAGAGTAGTAAGGGAGAAAAAGTTAGCATATGAGAAGTTTTTACAAAGTAGAAGTGATGCAAGGAGGGAAGAGTATATGGAGAAAAAGAGAGAGGTTAAGAGAGTGGTGAAGCAATGTAAAAAGAGAGCAAATGAGAGAGTGGGTGAGATGTTATCAACAAATTTTGTTGAAAATAAGAAAAAGTTTTGGAGTGAGATTAACAAGTTAAGAAAGCCTAGAGAACAAATGGATTTGTCAGTTAAAAATAGGAGAGGAGAGTTATTAAATGGAGAGTTAGAGGTATTGGGAAGATGGAGGGAATATTTTGAGGAATTGTTAAATGTTGATGAAGATAGGGAAGCTGTGATTTCGTGTATAGGGCAAGGAGGAAGAACATCTTGTGGGAGTGAGGAAGAGCCAGTTGTGAGTGTGGGGGAAGTTCGTGAGGCAGTAGGTAAAATGAAAGGGGGTAAGGCAGCCGGGATTGATGGGATAAAGATAGAAATGTTAAAAGCAGGTGGGGATATAGTTTTGGAGTGGTTGGTGCAATTATTTAATAAATGTATGGAAGAGGGTAAGGTACCTAGGGATTGGCAGAGAGCATGCATAGTTCCTTTGTATAAAGGCAAAGGGGATAAAAGAGAGTGCAAAAATTATAGGGGGATAAGTCTGTTGAGTATACCTGGCAAAGTGTATGGTAGAGTTATTATTGAAAGAATTAAGAGTAAGACGGAGAATAGGATAGCAGATGAACAAGGAGGCTTTAGGAAAGGTAGGGGGTGTGTGGACCAGGTGTTTACAGTGAAACATATAAGTGAACAGTATTTAGATAAGGCTAAAGAGGTCTTTGTGGCATTTATGGATTTGGAAAAGGCGTATGACAGGGTGGATAGGGGGGCAATGTGGCAGATGTTGCAGGTGTATGGTGTAGAAGGTAGGTTACTGAAAGCAGTGAAGAGTTTTTACGAGGATAGTGAGGCTCAAGTTAGAGTATGTAGGAAAGAGGGAAATTATTTCCCAGTAAAAGTAGGCCTTAGACAAGGATGTGTGATGTCACCGTGGTTGTTCAATATATTTATAGATGGGGTTGTAAGAGAAGTAAATGCGAGGGTCTTGGCAAGAGGCGTGGAGTTAAAAGATAAAGAATCACACATAAAGTGGGAGTTGTCACAGTTGCTCTTTGCTGATGACACTGTGCTCTTGGGAGATTCTGAAGAGAAGTTGCAGAGATTGGTGGATGAATTTGGTAGGGTGTGCAAAAGAAGAAAATTGAAAGTGAATACAGGAAAGAGTAAGGTTATGAGGATAACGAAAAGATTAGGTGATGAAAGATTGGATATCAGATTGGAGGGAGAGAGTATGGAGGAGGTGAATGTATTCAGATATTTGGGAGTGGACGTGTCAGCGGATGGGTCTATGAAAGATGAGGTGAATCATAGAATTGATGAGGGGAAAAGGGTGAGTGGTGCACTTAGGAGTCTGTGGAGACAAAGAACTTTGTCCTTGGAGGCAAAGAGGGGAATGTATGAGAGTATAGTTTTACCAACGCTCTTATATGGGTGTGAAGCATGGGTGATGAATGTTGCAGCGAGGAGAAGGCTGGAGGCAGTGGAGATGTCATGTCTGAGAGCAATGTGTGGTGTGAATAAAATGCAGAGAATTCGTAGTTTGGAAGTTGTCCAGAGGGCTGAGGAAGGGTTGTTGAGGTGGTTCGGACATGTGGAGAGAATGGAGCGAAACAGAATAACTTCAAGAGTGTATCAGTCTGTAGTGGAAGGAAGGCGGGGTAGGGGTCGGCCTAGGAAAGGTTGGAGGGAGGGGGTAAAGGAGGTTTTGTGTGCGAGGGGCTTGGACTTCCAGCAGGCATGCGTGAGCGTGTTTGATAGGAGTGAATGGAGATAAATGGTTTTTAATACTTGACGCGCTGTTGGAGTGTGAGCAAAGTAACATTTATGAAGGGGTTCAGGGAAACCGGCAGGCCGGACTTGAGTCCTGGAGATGGGAAGTACAGTGCCTGCACTCTGAAGGAGGGGTGTTAATGTTGCAGTTTAAAAACTGTAGTGTAAAGCACCCTTCTGGCAAGACAGTGATGGAGTGAATGATGGTGAAAGTTTTTCTTTTTCGGGCCACCCTGCCTTGGTGGGAATCGGCCAGTGTGATAATAAAAAAAATAAAAAAAATAAGTTAAAGTAGCTTCAACTGACCTTAAGTGACCTCGACTGACCTTCATCTTGTATCAATAGTCTTAATCACAACAGTATTATCACCTGTTTGACTACCTAACTATTTTAAACCTAATTATGTATGTATCTAACTGAGAATGTTCCTTATTGTCTAATAATATGCTCAAATGTACTGCTCAAATATGACCTATATCAAATTATCGTAAGAATTAGTATTAGTCTGCCCGAAGTGCCTAGGCACGATAGTGGCCATCTTTGTAATTTATAGTTTATAACAAGTAAACAACACATTGTAAGTGTTACCAGGAAATAAACATTTGTATTTGTCTAACATTCCCTGCAAATATATATCGACACTTGTTCCAGAGAAGGTCACAGGAAAGAAAGTCACAGGAAAAAAAGTCACAGGAAAGAAGCCTCAGAAAAAAGGTCACAATTCTGGCTAGGAAAAAAAAGAAAAGTCACAAGGAAAAAAAATCACATTTTATTTAAATACAACAAACAATTAAAGTAAAACATGTGGATCCGGGTTAAACACCTGTGGGATCACCTGTGGCCTTTACACCTGCAGGAAAGGTTGATCACCTGACCTTACAGAGGTCAGAGGCTGACCTCAGAGACCCTGATTGACTCTCATCCACAACAATCACAATTTTTTCCCAACACGTTCTGTGAACTACTGAGTGTTAAGGGATCTGAATTCATTGTTAAGGGATCTGAATTCATTGTTAAGGGATCTGAATTCAGTGTTAAGGGATCTGAGTTCAGTGTTATGGGTTCTAAGGTCAGAGTGAGAGGGGTTGGAGTTAACAGAGTTATCAAAGCTTATTCCCTAGGTAACATTAATAATGGGTAGGGCGAATATTTTTCTTAGTGGGTTTGGGGTTGAGAAGGACCTGCCTAGTATGGGCCAGTAGGTCTACTGCAATGGTCCTCCTTTCTCATGTTCTTATGTCACGAGTTTGAGTCCCGGAGGAGGCGGGTGCGTGACCTCAGCAGCAGTGGTCCTTGTTAAGGTTGACCTGGTCAGCGTCCCCTGGGACTGAGGTCCTCTTCGGCAGGGAGATCAGGTCTTCCCTTTCAGATGAAATATTGTTGTGGGATGCCAGGAAGACGGGAGGGATGATGAAAGATATCTTTACTGATGTTCTCTCTCTCTCTCTCTCTCTCTCTCTCTCTCTCTCTCTCTCTCTCTCTCTCTTTACGTGAGTTCTGCACTTAAGGGGTAGTAGTATTTACTGTCAAAGGCACTTGTGAACTTACACTTGGCCTATTGTGTGTGATATGTTTGTGTGTGTACTCACCTATTTGTGGTTGCAGGGGTCGAGTCATAGTGTGTGTGTGTGTGTGTGTGTACTCACCTAGTTGTACTCACCTATTTGTGGTTGCAGGGGTCGAGTCATAGTGTGTGTGTGTGTGTGTGTATGTGTGTGTGTGTGTGTGTGTGTGTACTCACCTAGTTGTACTCACCTAGTTGTGGTTGCAGGGGTCTGTTCACATCTTCTGCCCCCGCCTCTTCACTGGCCGCTACTAGGTCACTCTTTCTGCTCCATGAGCTTTATCATACCTTTTCTTAAAGCTATGCATGGATCCTGTCTCCACTACATCACTTCCCAGACTATTCTAATTCCTGACAACTCTGTGACTGAAGAAATACTTCTTAACAACCCTGTGATTCATCTGACTCTTCAACTTCCAACTGTGAACCCTTGTTGCTGTGTCCCATCTCTGGAACATCCTGTCTCTGTCCACCTTGTCGATTCCTCTCAGTATTTTATGTCGTTATCATATCCCCCCTATCTCTCATGTCCTCCAGTGTCGTCAGGTCGATTTCCCTTAACCTCTCCTTGTAGGACATGCCCCTCAGCTCTGGGACTAGTCTTGTTGCAAACCTTTGCACTTTCTCTAATTTCCTTACGTGCTTGGGTAAGTGTGCGTTCCAAACTGGTGCTGCATACTCCAATAGAGACCTAACGTACACAGTGTACAGGGTCCTGAACGATTCCTTATTAAGACGTCGGAATCCTGTTTTTAAGTTTGCTAGGCGCCCATATGCTGCAGCAGTTATTTGGTTGATGTGCACCTCAGGAACTGTGCCTGGTGTTATACTCACCCCAAGATCCTTTTCCTTGAGTGGGGGTTTGTAGTCTCTTCCCCAATCTTCATGACTTTGCACTTGGTGGAGTTGAACTCCATAAGCCATTTTCTGGACCACGCCTGCAGCCCTGTCCAGATCCCTTTGTAGTTCTGCCTGGTCCTCGACCGATTGAATTCTTCTCATTAGCTTCACATCATCTGCAAACAGGGACGCTTCTCTCATGTCGTTCATATATATCAAAAACAGCACCGATCCTAGGACTGACCCCTGTTGAACCCCGCTCGTAACAAGCGCCCACTCTGACACCTCGTCACGTACCATAACTTGCTGTCTTCCCGACAGGTATTCCCTGATCCATTGCAGTGCCTTCCCTGTTATCCTTGCCTGGTCCTCCAGCTTTTGCACTAATCTCTTGCGTGGAACTGTCAAACGCCTTCTTACAGTCCAAGAAAACGCAATCTACCCACTTTCTCTCTTGTCTTACTGCTGTCACCCTGTCATAGAACTCCAGTAGGTTTGTGTCACAAGATTTTCCGTCCCTGAAACCATGCTGGTTGTCATTGATAAGCTCCACCACTCTTCTCCTGATAATCTTCTCCATGACTTTGCATACTATACATTCCCGTGGCTTGGTCTCAGACCAGGTCTTATAGGTTGGAAACGAAGCATTCCTAGATATAAGAAGACAAGATAAGAAAATATTTCGGTGTTCTGGAGGTGGGTTGGTAGCGCACTCAGCTCACACAGTGAGGTTCATGGGCTGATCCCCAGTACGGGTGGAAACATTGGGACGTGTTTCCTTAAGACACCTGCTGTCCATATTCACCTAGCAGTAAGTACCTGGGTGTTAGTCGACTGGTGTGGGTGGCATCCTGGAGACAAAATTAACCTAAGTTGCCCGAAATGCTCCGCATAACAAGGGGCTCTCTATATAGTATGTCAGAGATATCAGCTACTTATGTATAAGTTGTATCACGTGTATTTGTAGAAATAATAATAATAATAATAATAATAATAATAATAATAATAATAATTATTATTATTATTATCTGTAGTGGTTACCTGGTTACCTGGAGGTTATTCCGGGGATCAACGCCCCCGCGGCCCGGTCCATGACCAGGCCTCCCGATGGATCAGGGCCTGATCAACTAGGCTGTTACTGCTGGCCGCACGCAGTCCGACGTACGAGCCACAGCCCGGCTGATCCGGCACCGACTTTAGGTATCTGTCCAGCTCTCTCTTGAAGGCAGCAAGGGGTTTATTGGCAATTCCCCTAATGCTTGATGGGAGGCTGTTGAACAGTTTTGGGCCCCGGACACTTATGGTGTTTTCTCTTAGTGTACCAATGGCGCCCCTACTTTTATTGGCGGCATTTTGCATCGCCTGCCCAGTCTTTTACTTTCGTAGGGAGTGATTTCTGTGTGCAGATTTGGGACCATTCCTTCCA